>NW_028262540.1:0-22682 GCF_049901715.1 Pseudonaja textilis | reverse complement strand
GTTTCTGACGTTGTTGTAGTTTTCTGAGTTTGTGGGTGTGTGTGTCTGTCTTGAGGGTGGTCTGTGTTTCGGCTCTCCAGACAGCGAGGTGTTTGGATTTGTCCCAAAGTAAGGGGTGAATCTTGTTGCTGAGTCTGAGGTGAAGTGTGAGGAGATCTTTCTTGATTTGGTCTAGGAGGAATCTTTTTGTGTGAAGTTTGTTTCTAATTAGGGCCAATTCTGTTCTTTTTAGGATACGTTTGGTGGCTGCTGTGTTTGGTATGGAATTTCAATTTGGAAGCTTGTGGGGAAGCTTGAAATTCAATCAACAAAATATATATATATATATATATATATATATATATATATATATATATATATATATATATGGATCTTTGGTTGTTCGGGTTTTCTCAGCGTAAGATTCAGAAGTATCTAGGCAACGTTTTGATGAAGTCTCATTCATCATCTTCAGGCTTCTGTCTCCGGCTCTGTGCTTCTCAGAGTAATGGAGATTGCAGCTGCTTCCTCCTTTTAACTGCCAGTGGGGTGGGACATGATTGGGTGGGGGCTTGGCTGTGTTCTGATTGGGTGGGGTGTGTTCTCATTGGTAGGGGTTTGGCTGTGTTCTGATTGGTTGGGGGTTGGTCGTGTTCTGATTGGTTGGAGCGTGTTCTGTTCAGGTGGGGGCTTGGTTGTGCTGAGGTTAGTCTTAGTTGCTGGGGGATTTGAGCTGGAGAGTTGTGATCTTGCTGTTTGGCTTCTAGTTTGTGGTCCTGCTGCATCTTCATAGTGGGTGTCGGTTTGCTTCATGTATGGCTCAGAGGGGTTTGAAGTGGGTAGTGATGCAGCTGCAGTGCAGCTTCTGGTCCATGGTCGTTTCTCATTTTCTGAATGGGTGGGAGTCTGTTTTCTACATGGAAGTGTGGTGGTGGCATCTTGTGTGGCTCTCATGGGTGTGGGTCCAGTGTCCTTCTTCATGTTAGGTACTCGTCTGTTCATGAGGCGGGTTTCCAAATGGCTGGAAGGCGGGAGGTGTCATCTCGTTTGTTCATGCTGTGTGGGCGTTTTTCTATCTCTATGGCTTCTCTGATTATTCAGCTGTTGAAGTGTTCGGTTTTGGCGATAGTTCTGGTATTTTTAAAATCAATTTCATGTCCTGTGGCTTTGAGGTGTTGGACCAGGGAAGAGAGTCGTTTCTTCTTTTTGATTGAGTTCTTATGTTCTTCAATGCGTGCACTTATTCTTCTGTTAGTTTGTCCAATGTATGTGTTAGGGAAGGCAGTGCAGGGGATTTTGTATACTCCTTGGTTTTCTAATTCGATTTTGTCTTTGGGGTTTCTTAGGATGGTGGATATTTTTCTGTTTGTGCAGAATGCTGTTTTAATGTTGTGTTTTTGGAGGATCTTGCTAATTTTGTCTGTAGTGCCTTTTATATATGGGAGGAGGGCTTTGGCCGTTTTCTTGTTCTCTGTCTTGGATTTTGGTTGGGGTTCTTTTGGATTAGGTGGGTAATCTTCTTTCTTTGGCTGTGGGCGAGAATCGTTGGTGAGAGTGTGTAGTTCGGTTTTTGGTGTTGTTCATCGGCTAAGCATTTTGTTCTGGAGATGAGTGTCTTGGCTACGGAATTGATCTGTGCTGGGTGGTGGTGAGAGAGTGCATGTAGATAGCGGTTAGTATGTGTTTTCTTCTGGTAGATGGTGTGTCCTAGGGAGCCATTGATCTTTTGTATACCAAGACATCTAGGAAGGGAAGCTGATTGCTGGCTTCTGTTTCCATGGTGAATTGTATTTTGGGGTGTAGGCTGTTGAGGTATGTGAGGAAGTTGTTCAGTGTTTTTCTTTCCCAGTGTGGCCAGATTATGAAGGTGTCATTCTACGTATCTGGCTTGCCAGAGTTTGGGTTTGTGGTCAGATTTTTCTAGAGCTTGTGTTTCAAAGTGTTCCATGTAGAGGTTTACGTATGACAGGTGAGAGGGGTGATCCCATGGGTGCTCCTTCTATTTGTTTGTATTTTTGTCCATTGTAGGTAAGTATGTATTGGATAGGCAGTGTGGTTGGTTAGATCTAGGATGTGCTTGGGGGTTGTATTTGTTTTGGATGGCTGTCAAGGCTTCTTTTATTGGCACTTGGGTGAAGAGGGATATGACACTGCTTTTACTAGTAGGTCGCTAGGTTGTAAGTTTTGTTTTTTTATGATCTCGATGAACTGGAATGAGTTTCTACGTGTGAGTTGATGGATTCTGCATAGGGTTGTAGTTGTTTGGCAGTGAATCACTAGGTTTTGTAGAGGTGAGCCTATGGAGCTGACTATTGGTCTGAGGTTCCTTCTTTTGTGTATTTTGGGGGAGACCATAAAGCTTGGGGCATCTGGATGATTTTTCTCTGGGCATGATTCTCATTGCTGGATTTCTTCACTGATGGGGGAGGCTTTTATTTGGATTTGGTAGTTTTTTTCTAGGTAGGTGGTGGGGTCTGTCTTTAGGGGTTTGTATGTGGGGTCTTGGAGTAGGTTAGCAACTTGGTTTGGTAGTCAGATGTGTTCATAATTCACTGTCGCTATTGCCCTTGTCTGCTGGTAGGATTATTATGCTGGTGTCTTCTTTCAGGTTAAGTAGTGCAGTTTGTTCTTCTTTGGATAAGTTGCTTGGGTGGTTTGCTAGTGCAGAGGATGTTGGTGATTTCGAAATCTGATTTTGTTAGCATCATCAGGGGTTGGTTTGGTCAGGCTGGTTTCAACTCCGCGCATATGATGGTTTCTGTGGGGATGTGTTTGGGGAGCGACAGCAAAGTTGAACTTTTGAAAGGACCTTGGTTTCCCAGCTTCATAGTGAGGATCTTGTCTGAGATGTTGTGCAAATGTTTGTTTCATGTGTGGCTGTGGGGGAGGGGGAGTTGGGTTTCTGCATTGTTGTAGTTTCCTGAGTTTGTTGGTGTGTGTGTCTGTCTTGAGGGTGGTCTGTGTTTCGGCTTCAGACAGCAGTTGTTTGATTTGTCCCAAAGTAGAGGGAGACTAGCTAGAAGGAGGGGGCCTGAGGGTGGAGGTGAGGAGTGGCGATGTCTAGAGAACCTTTCGCAGTGAAGGTTCATTTCATCTAGGTTGAAGCCCTGTTTTTTTATGATGCTTGGTAGCTGTTGGTGTGAATTCACTGAGCCAGGATTAATTGATCTCATAGCCGTATGAATGCAGCTGCCCACATAAATGGCAGTCTTTGACCTCTGGGTTTTCATAAAGTCCTGAACAGATGCAGGGAGTTTCTCCCCGCAGAGGCAATACTCTTGCTCTCTGGAGGTTCCATGGGCATTTGCATGTGGATCTTGGTTGTTCGGTTTTCTCCCGCGTAAGATCTGCCAAGTATCTAGGCAACGTCAGTAGAAGTCTCATTCATCTTCAGGCTTCTGTCTCCGGTTTCCAGCTTCTCAGAGTAATGGAGATTGCAGCTGCTTCCCTCCCTTTAACTGCCAGTGGGGTGTGGGACTTGATTCAGTGGGGGCTTGGCTGTGTTCTGATTGGGTGGGGTGTGTTCTCATTGGTAGGGGTTTGGCTGTGTTCTCTGATTTGGTTGGGGAAGAAGCCTGCCTGATTGGTTGGAGGCTTGTTCTGTTCAGGTGGGGCTTGCTGTGCTTGTGTTAGTCTTAGTTGCTGGGGGATTTGAGCTGGTGAGCTGTGATCTTGCTGTTTGGCTTCTAGTTCGTGTGGTCCTGCTGCATCTTCATAGGGTGTCGGCTTACTTCATGCATGGCTCGGAGGGGCTTAAAGTGGGTAGAGATGCAGTTGCAGTGAAGCTCTTGGTCCAGGGTCGTGTCTCATCTTTCTGGGTGGGTGGAGTCGCTTACATGAAGGTGGTGGTGGCATCTTGTGGCCTTCATGGGTGTGGTCTGGTGTCCTTCATGTTAGTGGTTTCGCCCAGCTGAGGCGAGGGCGGTTTCCAAATGGCTGGAAGGCGGGAGGTCATCTCGCTTGTCTCATGCTGCAGCCTTCATTTGTTGGTTTCTTCCGATTATTCTGTTGCTGAAGTGCTTGCTTGGCGAGTAGTTCTGGCATTTTTAAATCAATTCATGTCCCAGGAAGTTTTGAGGTGTTGACTAGGAAGATATCGTTTCTTCTTTTTGATTGAGTTCTTATGTTCTTCAATGCGCAGCACTTATTCTTCTGTTAGTCATCCACATGTAGGGGCAGGCAGTGTGGGATTTCGTATACCCTTGGCTTAATCATTTTGTCTGTGTTTTTAGGATGGTGGATATTTTCTGTTTGTGCAGAATGCTGTTTTTGATGTTGTGTTTTTGGAGGCATCTTGCTAATTTTGTCTGTAGTGCCTTTATATGGGAGGAGTGGGCTTTGCCGCTTTTCTTGTTCTCTGTCTTGGATTTTGCTGTGGGCTCTTTGGATTAGGTGGGTAATCTTTCTTCTTGGATTCCAAATTCCAAAGAAGATTACCCACCTAATCAAAAAGAAACCCCAGCAAAATCCAAGACAGAGAACAAAGCAAGCTGCAAAGCCCTCTCCCATATATAAAAGGCACTACAGACAAAATTAGCAAGATCCTCCAAAAACACAACATCAAAACAGCATTCTGCACAAACAGAAAAATATCCACCATCTAAGAAACCCCAAAGACAAAATCAGTTAGAAAACCAAGGAGTATATGAAATCCCCTGCACTGCCTGCCCTACCACATACATTGGACAAACTAAGAGAAGAATAAGTGCACGCATTGAAGAACATAAGAACTCAATCAAAAAAAAAAAAAGAAACGACCTCTTCCTGGTCCAACACCTCAAAGCCACAGGACATGAAATTGATTTTAAAAATACCAGAACTATCGCCAAAACCGAACACTTCAACAGCAGAATAATCAGAGAAGCCATAGAGATAGAAAAGCGCCCACACAGCATGAACAAACGAGATGACACCTCCCGCCTTCCAGCCATTTGGAAACCCGCCCTCATGAACAGGCAGAGTACCTAACATGAAGAAGGACACCAGACCCACACCCATGAGAGCCACACAAGATGCCACCACCACACTTCCATGTAGAAAACAGACTCCCACCCACTCAGAAGATGAGACACGACCATGGACCAGAAGCTGCACGCAGCTGCATCACTACCCACTTCAAACCCATACATGAAGCAAACCGACACCCACTATGAAGATGCAGAAGGACCACGAACTCGAAGCCAAACAGCAAGATCACAACTCACCAGCTCAAATCCCCAGCAACTAAGACTAACCTGAGCACAACCAAGCCCCACCTGAACAGAACACGCCTCCAACCAATCAGAACACGGCTAACCCCCAACCAATCAGAACACAGCCAAACCCCCTACCAATGAGAACACACCCCACCCAATCAGAACACAGCCAAGCCCCACCCAATCAAGTCCCACCCCCACTGGCAGTTAAAGGAGGAAGCAGCTGCAATCTCACATTACTCTGAGAAGCACAGAGCCGGAGACAGAAGCCTGAAGATGATGAATGAGACTTCATCGAAACCTTGCCTAGATACTTGAATCTTACGCGGAGAAAACCGAACAACCAAAGATCCACATACAAATACCGAGAACCTCAGAAAACAAATACTGCACCTCTACGGGAGGAAACCCACCATCTGACCAGGACTTATGAAAAACTTGAAGTCAAAGAGCCTCCATTTTATGTGACCTTGCATTCTTATGCAACTGCCGAGATCAAAATTTAATTCCCACAAGCTTCAATTGAAATTCCACACCAACACAGCAGCCACCAAACGCATCCTAAAAAGAACAGAACTGGCCCTAATTAGAAATGAACTTCACACAAAGGTTTCTCCTAGACCAAATCAACAAAGATCTCCTCACACTCCACCTCAGACTCAGCAACAAGATTCACCCTCTACTTTGGGACAAATCCAAACAACTCGCTGTCTGGAGAGCCGAAACACAGACCACCCTCAAGACAGACACACACCAACAAACTCAGGAAACTACAACAACGCCAGAAACCAACTCCTCCCCCCACAGCCACACATGAAACAAACAGTGCACAACATCTCAGACAAGATCCTCACTGAAGCTGAAACCAAGGTCCTTTCAAAAGGATTCAACTTTGCTGTCGCTCCCAAACACATCCCCACAGAAACCATCATATGCGGAGTTGAAACCAGCCTGACCAAAACCAACCCTGATGATGCTAACAAAATCAGACTTGAAATCACCAACATCCTCTGCACTAGCAAACCACCCAAAAGCAACTTATCCAAAGAAGAACGAACTGCACTACTTAACCTGAAAGAAGACACCAGCATAATAATTCTACCAGCAGACAAGGGCAATGCGACAGTGGTTATGAACACATCTGACTACCAAACCAAGTTAACCAACCTACTCCAAGACCCGCATACAAACCCCTAAAGACAGACCCCACCACCTACCTAGAAAAAACTACCAAATCCAAAATAAAAGCCTCCCCATCAGTGAAGAAATCCAGCAGCGAATCATACCCAGAGAAAAATCATCCAGATGCCCCAAGCTTTATGGTCTCCCCAAAATACACAAAGAAGGAACCCCTCAGACCAATAGTCAGCTCCATAGGCTCACCTCTACAAAACCTAGCCAAATTTCTGCCAAACAACTACAACCTTATGCAGAATCCATCAACTCACACGTAAGAAACTCATTCCAATTCATCGAGATCATAAAAAAACAAAACTTACAACCTAGCGACCTACTAGTAAGCTTCGATGTCATATCCCTCTTCACCCAAGTGCCAATAAAAGAAGCCTTGACAGCCATCCAAAACAAATCCAACCCCCAAGCACATCCTAGATCTAACCAACCACTGCCTATCAATACATACTTCACCTACAATGGACAAAAATACAAACAAATAGAAGGAGCACCCATGGGATCACCCCTCTCACCTGTCATGCAAACCTCTACATGGAACACTTTGAAACACAAGCTCTAGAAAATACGACCACAAACCCAAACTCTGGCTCAGATACGTAGATGACACCTTCATCATCTGGCCACATGGGAAAAAAAAACTGAACAACTTCCTCACACACCTCAACAGCCTACACCCCAAAATACAATTCACCATGGAAACAGAAGCCAACAACCAACTTCCTTCCTAGATGTCTTGGTATACAAAGATCCAATGGCTCCCTAGGACACACCATCTACCAGAAGAAAACACATACTAACCGCTATCTACATGCACTCTCACACCACCACCCAGCACAGATCAATTCCGTAGCCAAGACACTCATCTCCAGAACAAAATGCTTAGCCGATGAACAACACCAAAAAACCGAACTACACACTCTCACCAACGTACTTGCAGCCAATGGATTCCAAAGAAAGAAGATTACCCACCTAATCCAAAAAGAAACCCCAACCAAAATCCAAGACAGAGAACAAGAAAACGGCAAAGCCCTCCTCCCATATATAAAAGGCACTACAGACAAAATTAGCAAGATCCTCCAAAAACACAACATCAAAACAGCATTCTGCACAAACAGAAAAATATCCACCATCCTAAGAAACCCCAAAGACAAAATCGAATTAGAAAACCAAGGAGTATATGAAATCCCCTGCACTGCCTGCCCTACCACATACATTGGACAAACTAAGAGAAGAATAAGTGCACGCATTGAAGAACATAAGAACTCAATCAAAAAAAAAAGAAGAAAGCGACCTCTTCCCTGGTCCAACACCTCAAAGCCACAGGACATGAAATTGATTTTAAAAATACCAGAACTATCGCCAAACCGAACACTTCAACAGCAGAATAATCAGAGAAGCCATAGAGATGAAAAACGCCCACACAGCATGAACAAACGAGATGACACCTCCCGCCTTCCAGCCATTTGGAAACCCGCCCTCATGAACAGGCAGTACCTAACATGAAGAAGGACACCAGACCCACACCCATGAGAGCCACACAAGATGCCACCACCACACTTCCATGTAGAAAACAGACTCCCACCCACTCAGAAGATGAGACACGACCATGGACCAGAAGCTGCACGGCAGCTGCATCACTACCCACTTCAAACCCCTCCGAGCCATACATGAAGCAAACCGACACCCACTATGAAGATGCAGAAGGACCACGAACTCGAAGCCAAACAGCAAGATCACAACTCACCAGCTCAAATCCCCCAGCAACTAAGACTAACCTGAGCACAACCAAGCCCCACCTGAACAGAACACGCCTCCAACCAATCAGAACACGGCTAACCCCCAACCAATCAGAACACAGCCAAACCCCCTACCAATGAGAACACACCCCCACCCAATCAGAACACAGCCAAGCCCCCACCCAATCAAGTCCCACCCCCACTGGCAGTTAAAAGGAGGAAGCAGCTGCAATCTCACATTACTCTGAGAAGCACAGAGCCGGAGACAGAAGCCTGAAGATGATGAATGAGACTTCATGAAACCTTGCCTAGATACTTGAATCTTACGCGGGAGAAAACCGAACAACCAAAGATCCACATACAAATACCTGAGAACCTCAGAAAACAAATACTGCACCTCTACGGGAGGAAACCCACCATCTGACCAGGACTTATGAAAAACTTGAAGTCCAAGAGCCTCCATTTTATGTGACCTTGCATTCTTATGCAACTGCCGAGATCAAAATTTAATTCCCACAAGCTTCCAATTGAAATTCCACACCAACACAGCAGCCACCAAACGCATCCTAAAAAGAACAGAACTGGCCCTAATTAGAAATGAACTTCACACAAAAGGTTTCTCCTAGACCAAATCAACAAAGATCTCCTCACACTCCACCTCAGACTCAGCAACAAGATTCACCCTCTACTTTGGGACAAATCCAAACAACTCGCTGTCTGGAGGCGAAACACAGACCACCCTCAAGACAGACACACACACCAACAAACTCAGGAAACTACAACAACGCCAGAAACCAACTCCTCCCCCCACAGCCACACATGAAACAAACAGTGCACAACATCTCAGACAAGATCCTCACTGAAGCTGAAACCAAGGTCCTTTCAAAAGGATTCAACTTTGCTGTCGCTCCCAAACACATCCCCACAGAAACCATCATATGCGGAGTTGAAACCAGCCTGACCAAAACCAACCCTGATGATGCTAACAAAATCAGACTTGAAATCACCAACATCCTCTGCACTAGCAAACCACCCAAAAGCAACTTATCCAAAGAAGAACAACTGCACTACTTAACCTGAAAGAAGACACCAGCATAATAATTCTACCAGCAGACAAGGGCAATGCGACAGTGGTTATGAACACATCTGACTACCAAACCAAGTTAACCAACCTACTCCAAGACCCATACAAACCCCTAAAGACAGACCCCACCACCTACCTAGAAAAAACTACCAAATCCAAAATAAAAGCCTCCCCCATCAGTGAAGAAATCCAGCAACGAATCATACCCAGAGAAAAATCATCCAGATGCCCCAAGCTTTATGGTCTCCCCAAAATACACAAAGAAGGAACCCCACTCAGACCAATAGTCAGCTCCATAGGCTCCACCTCTACAAAACCTAGCCAAATTTCTCGCCAAACAACTACAACCTTATGCAGAATCCATCAACTCACACGTAAAAACTCATTCCAATTCATCGAGATCATAAAGAAACAAAACTTACAACCTAGCGACCTACTAGTAAGCTTCGATGTCATATCCTCTTCACCCAAGTGCCAATAAAAGAAGCCTTGACAGCCATCCAAAACAAATCCAACCCCCAAGCACATCCTAGATCTAACCAACCACTGCCTATCAATACATACTTCACCTACAATGGACAAAAATACAAACAAATAGAAGGAGCACCCATGGGATCACCCCTCTCACCTGTCATCGCAAACCTCTACATGGAACACTTTGAAACACAAGCTCTAGAAAAATACGACCACAAACCCAAACTCTGGCTCAGATACGTAGATGACACCTTCATCATCTGGCCACATGGGAAAGAAAAACTGAACAACTTCCTCACACACCTCAACAGCCTACACCCCAAAATACAATTCACCATGGAAACAGAAGCCAACAACCAACTTCCCTTCCTAGATGTCTTGGTATACAAAAGATCAATGGCTCCCTAGGACACACCATCTACCAGAAGAAAACACATACTAACCGCTATCTACATGCACTCTCACACCACCACCCAGCACAGATCAATTCCGTAGCCAAGACACTCATCTCCAGAACAAAATGCTTAGCGATGAACAACACCAAAAAACCGAACTACACACTCTCACCAACGTACTTGCAGCCAATGGATTCCAAAGAAAGAAGATTACCCACCTAATCCAAAAAAAACCCCAACCAAAATCCAAGACAGAGAACAAGAAAACGGCAAAGCCCTCCTCCCATATATAAAAGGCACTACAGACAAAATTAGCAAGATCCTCCAAAAACACAACATCAAAACAGCATTCTGCACAAACAGAAAAATATCCACCATCCTAAGAAACCCCAAAGACAAAATCGAATTAGAAAACCAAGGGTATATGAAATCCCCTGCACTGCCTGCCCTACCACATACATTGGACAAACTAAGAGAAGAATAAGTGCACGCATTGAAGAACATAAGAACTCAATCAAAAAAAAAAGAAGAAAGCGACCTCTTCCCTGGTCCAACACCTCAAAGCCACAGGACATGAAATTGATTTTAAAAATACCAGAACTATCGCCAAAACCGAACACTTCAACAGCAGAATAATCAGAGAAGCCATAGAGATAAAAACGCCCACAGCATGAACAAGCGAGATGACACCTCCCGCCTTCCAGCCATTTGGAAACCCGCCCTCATGAACAGGCAGTACCTAACATGAAGAAGGACACCAGACCCACACCCATGAGAGCCACACAAGATGCCACCACCACACTTCCATGTAGAAAACAGACTCCCACCCACTCAGAAGATGAGACACGACCATGGACCAGAAGCTGCACGGCAGCTGCATCACTACCCACTTCAAACCCCTCGAGCCATACATGAAGCAAACCGACACCCACTATGAAGATGCAGAAGGACCACGAACTCGAAGCCAAACAGCAAGATCACAACTCACCAGCTCAAATCCCCAGCAACTAAGACTAACCTGAGCACAACCAAGCCCCCACCTGAACAGAACACGCCTCCAACCAATCAGAACACGGCTAACCCCCAACCAATCAGAACACAGCCAAACCCCCTACCAATGAGAACACACCCCCACCCAATCAGAACACAGCCAAGCCCCCACCCAATCAAGTCCCACCCCCACTGGCAGTTAAAAGGAGGAAGCAGCTGCAATCTCACATTACTCTGAGAAGCACAGAGCCGGAGACAGAAGCCTGAAGATGATGAATGAGACTTCATGAAACCTTGCCTAGAACTACTTGAATCTTACGGGAGAAAACCCGAACAACCAAAGATCCACATACAAATACCGCGAGAACCTCAGAAAACAAATACTGCACCTCTACGGGAGGAAACCCACCATCTGACCAGGACTTATGAAAAACTTGAAGTCCAAAGAGCCTCCATTTTATGTGACCTTGCATTCTTATGCAACTGCCGAGATCAAAATTTAATTCCCACAAGCTTCCAATTGAAATTCCACACCAACACAGCAGCCACCAAACGCATCCTAAAAGAACAGAACTGGCCCTAATTAGAAATGAACTTCACACAAAAGGTTTCTCCTAGACCAAATCAACAAAGATCTCCTCACACTCCACCTCAGACTCAGCAACAAGATTCACCCTCTACTTTGGGACAAATCCAAACAACTCGCTGTCTGGAGAGCGAAACACAGACCACCCTCAAGACAGACACACACACCAACAAACTCAGGAAACTACAACAACGCCAGAAACCAACTCCTCCCCCCACAGCCACACATGAAACAAACAGTGCACAACATCTCAGACAAGATCCTCACTGAAGCTGAAACCAAGGTCCTTTCAAAAGGATTCAACTTTGCTGTCGCTCCCAAACACATCCCCACAGAAACCATCATATGCGGAGTTGAAACCAGCCTGACCAAAACCAACCCTGATGATGCTAACAAAATCAGACTTGAAATCACCAACATCCTCTGCACTAGCAAACCACCCAAAAGCAACTTATCCAAGAAGAACAAACTGCACTACTTAACCTGAAAGAAGACACCAGCATAATAATTCTACCAGCAGACAAGGGCAATGCGACAGTGGTTATGAACACATCTGACTACCAAACCAAGTTAACCAACCTACTCCAAGACCCGCATACAAACCCCTAAAGACAGACCCCACCACCTACCTAGAAAAAACTACCAAATCCAAAATAAAAGCCTCCCCATCAGTGAAGAAATCCAGCAGAATCATACCCAGAGAAAAATCATCCAGATGCCCCAAGCTTTATGGTCTCCCCAAAATACACAAAGAAGGAACCCCACTCAGACCAATAGTCAGCTCCATAGGCTCACCTCTACAAAACCTAGCCAAATTTCTCTAAACAACTACAACCTTATGCAGAATCCATCAACTCACACGTAAGAAACTCATTCCAATTCATCGAGGATCATAAAAAACAAAACTTACAACCTAGCGACCTACTAGTAGCTTCGATGTCATATCCCTCTTCACCCAAGTGCCAATAAAAGAAGCCTTGACAGCCATCCAAAACAAATCCAACCCCCAAGCACATCCTAGATCTAACCAACCACTGCCTATCCAATACATACTTCACCTACAATGGACAAAAATACAAACAAATAGAAGGAGCACCCATGGGATCACCCCTCTCACCTGTCATCGCAAACCTCTACATGGAACACTTTGAAACACAAGCTCTAGAAAAATACGACCACAAACCCAAACTCTGGCTCAGATACGTAGATGACACCTTCATCATCTGGCCACATGGGAAAAAAAACTGAACAACTTCCTCACACACCTCAACAGCCTACACCCCAAAATACAATTCACCATGGAAACAGAAGCCAACAACCAACTTCCTTCCTAGATGTCTTGGTATACAAAAGATCCAATGGCTCCCTAGGACACACCATCTACCAGAAGAAAACACATACTAACCGCTATCTACATGCACTCTCACACCACCACCACCCAGCACAGATCAATTCCGTAGCCAAGACACTCATCTCCAGAACAAAATGCTTAGCCGATGAACAACACCAAAAAACCGAACTACACACTCTCACCAACGTACTTGCAGCCAATGGATTCCAAAGAAAGAAGATTACCCACCTAATCCAAAAAGAAACCCCAACCAAAATCCAAGACAGAGAACAAGAAAACGGCAAAGCCCTCCTCCCATATATAAAGGCACTACAGACAAAATTAGCAAGATCCTCCAAAAACACAACATCAAAACAGCATTCTGCACAAACAGAAAAATATCCACCATCCTAAGAAACCCCAAAGACAAAATCAGATTAGAAAACCAAGGAGTATATGAAATCCCCTGCACTGCCTGCCCTACCACATACATTGGACAAACTAAGAGAAGAATAAGTGCACGCATTGAAGAACATAAGAACTCAATCAAAAAAAAAAGAAGAAAGCGACCTCTTCCCTGGTCCAACACCTCAAAGCCACAGGACATGAAATTGATTTTAAAAATACCAGAACTATCGCCAAACCGAACACTTCAACAGCAGAATAATCAGAGAAGCCATAGAGATAGAAAAACGCCCACACAGCATGAACAAGCGAGATGACACCTCCCGCCTTCCAGCCATTTGGAAACCCGCCCTCATGAACAGGCAGTACCTAACATGAAGAAGGACACCAGACCCACACCCATGAGAGCCACACAAGATGCCACCACCACACTTCCATGTAGAAAACAGACTCCCACCCACTCAGAAGATGAGACACGACCATGGACCAGAAGCTGCACGGCAGCTGCATCACTACCCACTTCAAACCCATACATGAACAAACCGACACCCACTATGAAGATGCAGAAGGACCACGAACTCGAAGCCAAACAGCAAGATCACAACTCACCAGCTCAAATCCCCCAGCAACTAAGACTAACCTGAGCACAACCAAGCCCCACCTGAACAGAACACGCCTCCAACCAATCAGAACACGGCTAACCCCCAACCAATCAGAACACAGCCAAACCCCTACCAATGAGAACACACCCCCACCCAATCAGAACACAGCCAAGCCCCCACCCAATCAAGTCCCACCCCACTGGCAGTTAAAAGGAGGAAGCAGCTGCAATCTCACATTACTCTGAGAAGCACAGAGCCGGAGACAGAAGCCTGAAGATGATGAATGAGACTTCATCGAAACCTTGCCTAGATACTTGAATCTTACGCGGGAGAAAACCGAACAACCAAAGATCCACATACAAATACCCGAGAACCTCAGAAAACAAATACTGCACCTCTACGGGAGGAAACCCACCATCTGACCAGGACTTATGAAAAACTTGAAGTCCAAAGAGCCTCCATTTTATGTGACCTTGCATTCTTATGCAACTGCCGAGATCAAAATTTAATTCCCACAAGCTTCAATTGAAATTCCACACCAACACAGCAGCCACCAAACGCATCCTAAAAAGAACAGAACTGGCCCTAATTAGAAATGAACTTCACACAAAAGGTTTCTCCTAGACCAAATCAACAAAGATCTCCTCACACTCCACCTCAGACTCAGCAACAAGATTCACCCTCTACTTTGGGACAAATCCAAACAACTCGCTGTCTGGAGAGCGAAACACAGACCACCCTCAAGACAGACACACACACCAACAAACTCAGGAAACTACAACAACGCCAGAAACCAACTCCTCCCCCCACAGCCACACATGAAACAAACAGTGCACAACATCTCAGACAAGATCCTCACTGAAGCTGAAACCAAGGTCCTTTCAAAAGGATTCAACTTTGCTGTCGCTCCCAAACACATCCCCACAGAAACCATCATATGCGGAGTTGAAACCAGCCTGACCAAAACCAACCTGATGATGCTAACAAAATCAGACTTGAAATCACCAACATCCTCTGCACTAGCAAACCACCCAAAAGCAACTTATCCAAGAAGAACGAACTGCACTACTTAACCTGAAAGAAGACACCAGCATAATAATTCTACCAGCAGACAAGGGCAATGCGACAGTGGTTATGAACACATCTGACTACCAAACCAAGTTAACCAACCTACTCCAAGACCCGCATACAAACCCCTAAAGACAGACCCCACCACCTACCTAGAAAAAACTACCAAATCCAAAATAAAAGCCTCCCCCATCAGTGAAGAAATCCAGCAACGAATCATACCCAGAGAAAAATCATCCAGATGCCCCAAGCTTTATGGTCTCCCCAAAATACACAAAGAAGGAACCCACTCAGACCAATAGTCAGCTCCATAGGCTCACCTCTACAAAACCTAGCCAAATTTCTGCCAAACAACTACAACCTTATGCAGAATCCATCAACTCACACGTAAAAACTCATTCCAATTCATCGAGATCATAAAGAAACAAAACTTACAACCTAGCGACCTACTAGTAAGCTTCGATGTCATATCCCTCTTCACCCAAGTGCCAATAAAAGAAGCCTTGACAGCCATCCAAAACAAATCCAACCCCCAAGCACATCCTAGATCTAACCAACCACTGCCTATCCAATACATACTTCACCTACAATGGACAAAAATACAAACAAATAGAAGGAGCACCCATGGGATCACCCCTCTCACCTGTCATCGCAAACCTCTACATGGAACACTTTGAAACACAAGCTCTAGAAAAATACGACCACAAACCCAAACTCTGGCTCAGATACGTAGATGACACCTTCATCATCTGGCCACATGGGAAAGAAAAACTGAACAACTTCCTCACACACCTCAACAGCCTACACCCCAAAATACAATTCACCATGGAAACAGAAGCCAACAACCAACTTCCCTTCCTAGATGTCTTGGTATACAAAAGATCCAATGGCTCCCTAGGACACACCATCTACCAGAAGAAAACACATACTAACCGCTATCTACATGCACTCTCACACCACCACCCAGCACAGATCAATTCCGTAGCCAAGACACTCATCTCCAGAACAAAATGCTTAGCCGATGAACAACACCAAAAAACCGAACTACACACTCTCACCAACGTACTTGCAGCCAATGGATTCCAAAGAAAGAAGATTACCCACCTAATCCAAAAGAAACCCCAACCAAAATCCAAGACAGAGAACAAGAAAAGCAAAAGCCCTCCTCCCATATATAAAAGGCACTACAGACAAAATTAGCAAGATCCTCCAAAAACACAACATCAAAACAGCATTCTGCACAAACAGAAAAATATCCACCATCCTAAGAAACCCCAAAGACAAAATCGAGATTAGAAAACCAAGGAGTATATGAAATCCCTGCACTGCCTGCCCTACCACATACATTGGACAAACTAAGAGAAGAATAAGTGCACGCATTGAAGAACATAAGAACTCAATCAAAAAAAAAAGAAAAGCGACCTCTTCCCTGGTCCAACACCTCAAAGCCACAGGACATGAAATTGGGATTTTAAAAATACCAGAACTATCGCCAAAACCGAACACTTCAACAGCAGAATAATCAGAGAAGCCATAGAGATAGAAAAACGCCCACACAGCATGAACAAGCGAGATGACACCTCCGCCTTCCAGCCATTTGGAAACCCGCCCTCATGAACAGGCAGTACCTAACATGAAGAAGGACACCAGACCCACACCCATGAGAGCCACACAAGATGCCACCACCACACTTCCATGTAGAAAACAGACTCCCACCCACTCAGAAGATGAGACACGACCATGGACCAGAAGCTGCACGGCAGCTGCATCACTACCCACTTCAAACCCCTCCGAGCCATACATGAAGCAAACCGACACCCACTATGAAGATGCAGAAGGACCACGAACTCGAAGCCAAACAGCAAGATCACAACTCACCAGCTCAAATCCCCCAGCAACTAAGACTAACCTGAGCACAACCAAGCCCCCACCTGAACAGAACACGCCTCCAACCAATCAGAACACGGCTAACCCCCAACCAATCAGAACACAGCCAAACCCCCTACCAATGAGAACACACCCCCACCCAATCAGAACACAGCCAAGCCCCACCCAATCAAGTCCCACCCCCACTGGCAGTTAAAAGGAGGAAGCAGCTGCAATCTCACATTACTCTGAGAAGCACAGAGCCGGAGACAGAAGCCTGAAGATGATGAATGAGACTTCATCGAAACGTTGCCTAGATACTTGAATCTTACGCGGAGAAAACCGAACAACCAAAGATCCACATACAAATACCCATGAGAACCTCAGAAAACAAATACTGCACCTCTACGGGAGGAAACCCACCATCTGACCAGGACTTATGAAAAACTTGAAGTCCAAGAGCCTCCATTTTATGTGACCTTGCATTCTTATGCAACTGCCGAGATCAAAATTTAATTCCCACAAGCTTCCAATTGAAATTCCACACCAACACAGCAGCCACCAAACGCATCCTAAAAAGAACAGAACTGGCCCTAATTAGAAATGAACTTCACACAAAAGGTTTCTCCTAGACCAAATCAACAAAGATCTCCTCACACTCCACCTCAGACTCAGCAACAAGATTCACCCTCTACTTTGGGACAAATCCAAACAACTCGCTGTCTGGAGAGCAGAAACACAGACCACCCTCAAGACAGACACACACACCAACAAACTCAGGAAACTACAACAACGCCAGAAACCAACTCCTCCCCCACAGCCACACATGAAACAAACAGTGCACAACATCTCAGACAAGATCCTCACTGAAGCTGAAACCAAGGTCCTTTCAAAGGATTCAACTTTGCTGTCGCTCCCAAACACATCCCCACAGAAACCATCATATGCGGAGTTGAAACCAGCCTGACCAAAACCAACCCTGATGATGCTAACAAAATCAGACTTGAAATCACCAACATCCTCTGCACTAGCAAACCACCCAAAAGCAACTTATCCAAAGAAGAACAAACTGCACTACTTAACCTGAAAGAAGACACCAGCATAATAATTCTACCAGCAGACAAGGGCAATGCGACAGTGGTTATGAACACATCTGACTACCAAACCAAGTTAACCAACCTACTCCAAGACCCGCATACAAACCCCTAAAGACAGACCCCACCACCTACCTAGAAAAAACTACCAAATCCAAAATAAAAGCCTCCCCCATCAGTGAAGAAATCCAGCAACGAATCATACCCAGAAAAATCATCCAGATGCCCCAAGCTTTATGGTCTCCCCAAAATACACAAAGAAGGAACCCCACTCAGACCAATAGTCAGCTCCATAGGCTCACCTCTACAAAACCTAGCCAAATTTCTGCAAACAACTACAACCTTATGCAGAATCCATCAACTCACACGTAAGAAACTCATTCCAATTCATCGAGATCATAAAGAAACAAAACTTACAACCTAGCGACCTACTAGTAAGCTTCGATGTCATATCCCTCTTCACCCAAGTGCCAATAAAAGAAGCCTTGACAGCCATCCAAAACAAATCCAACCCCCAAGCACATCCTAGATCTAACCAACCACTGCCTATCAATACATACTTCACCTACAATGGACAAAAATACAAACAAATAGAAGGAGCACCCATGGGATCACCCCTCTCACCTGTCATCGCAAACCTCTACATGGAACACTTTGAAACACAAGCTCTAGAAAAATACGACCACAAACCCAAACTCTGGCTCAGATACGTAGATGACACCTTCATCATCTTGGCCACATGGGAAAGAAAAACTGAACAACTTCCTCACACACCTCAACAGCCTACACCCCAAAATACAATTCACCATGGAAACAGAAGCCAACAACCAACTTCCTTCCTAGATGTCTTGGTATACAAAAGATCCAATGGCTCCCTAGGACACACCATCTACCAGAAGAAAACACATACTAACCGCTATCTACATGCACTCTCACACCACCACCCAGCACAGATCAATTCCGTAGCCAAGACACTCATCTCCAGAACAAAATGCTTAGCCGATGAACAACACCAAAAAACCGAACTACACACTCTCACCAGCGTACTTGCAGCCAATGGATTCCAAAGAAAGAAGATTACCCACCTAATCCAAAAAGAAACCCCAACCAAAATCCAAGACAGAGAACAAGAAAACGGCAAAGCCCTCCTCCCATATATAAAGGCACTACAGACAAAATTAGCAAGATCCTCCAAAAACACAACATCAAAACAGCATTCTGCACAAACAGAAAAATATCCACCATCCTAAGAAACCCCAAAGACAAAATCGAATTAGAAAACCAAGGAGTATATGAAATCCCTGCACTGCCTGCCCTACCACATACATTGGACAAACTAAGAGAGAATAAGTGCACGCATTGAAGAACATAAGAACTCAATCAAAAAAAAAAAAGAAAAGCGACCTCTTCCCTGGTCCAACACCTCAAAGCCACAGGACATGAAATTGATTTTAAAAATACCAGAACTATCGCCAAAACCGAACACTTCAACAGCAGAATAATCAGAGAAGCCATAGAGATGAAAAACGCCCACACAGCATGAACAAACGAGATGACACCTCCCGCCTTCCAGCCATTTGGAAACCCGCCCTCATGAACAGGCAGTACCTAACATGAAGAAGGACACCAGACCCACACCCATGAGAGCCACACAAGATGCCACCACCACACTTCCATGTAGAAAACAGACTCCCACCCACTCAGAAGATGAGACACGACCATGGACCAGAAGCTGCACGGCAGCTGCATCACTACCACTTCAAACCCCTCCGAGCCATACATGAAGCAAACCGACACCCACTATGAAGATGCAGAAGGACCACGAACTCGAAGCCAAACAGCAAGATCACAACTCACCAGCTCAAATCCCCCAGCAACTAAGACTAACCTGAGCACAACCAAGCCCCACCTGAACAGAACACGCCTCCAACCAATCAGAACACGGCTAACCCCCAACCAATCAGAACACAGCCAAACCCCCTACCAATGAGAACACACCCCCACCCAATCAGAACACAGCCAAGCCCCACCCAATCAAGTCCCACCCCCACTGGCAGTTAAAAGGAGGAAGCAGCTGCAATCTCACATTACTCTGAGAAGCACAGAGCCGGAGACAGAAGCCTGAAGATGATGAATGAGACTTCATCGAAACGTTGCCTAGATACTTGAATCTTACGCGGGAGAAAACCGAACAACCAAGATCCACATACAAATACCCGAGAACCTCAGAAAACAAATACTGCACCTCTACGGGAGGAAACCCACCATCTGACCAGGACTTATGAAAAACTTGAAGTCCAAAGAGCCTCCATTTTATGTGACCTTGCATTCTTATGCAACTGCCGAGATCAAAATTTAATTCCCACAAGCTTCCAATTGAAATTCCACACCAACACAGCAGCCACCAAACGCATCCTAAAAGAACAGAACTGGCCCTAATTAGAAATGAACTTCACACAAAAGGTTTCTCCTAGACCAAATCAACAAAGATCTCCTCACACTCCACCTCAGACTCAGCAACAAGATTCACCCTCTACTTTGGGACAAATCCAAACAACTCGCTGTCTGGAGAGCGAAACACAGACCACCCTCAAGACAGACACACACACCAACAAACTCAGGAAACTACAACAACGCCAGAAACCAACTCCTCCCCCCACAGCCACACATGAAACAAACAGTGCACAACATCTCAGACAAGATCCTCACTGAAGCTGAAACCAAGGTCCTTTCAAAAGGATTCAACTTTGCTGTCGCTCCCAAACACATCCCACAGAAACCATCATATGCGGAGTTGAAACCAGCCTGACCAAAACCAACCCTGATGATGCTAACAAAATCAGACTTGAAATCACCAACATCCTCTGCACTAGCAAACCACCCAAAAGCAACTTATCCAAAGAAGAACAAACTGCACTACTTAACCTGAAAGAAGACACCAGCATAATAATTCTACCAGCAGACAAGGGCAATGCGACAGTGGTTATGAACACATCTGACTACCAAACCAAGTTAACCAACCTACTCCAAGACCCGCATACAAACCCCTAAAGACAGACCCCACCACCTACCTAGAAAAAACTACCAAATCCAAAATAAAAGCCTCCCCATCAGTGAAGAAATCCAGCAACGAATCATACCCAGAAAAATCATCCAGATGCCCCAAGCTTTATGGTCTCCCAAAATACACAAAGAAGGAACCCCACTCAGACCAATAGTCAGCTCCATAGGCTCACCTCTACAAAACCTAGCCAAATTTCTGTAAACAACTACAACCTTATGCAGAATCCATCAACTCACACGTAAGAAACTCATTCCAATTCATCGAGATCATAAAGAAACAAAACTTACAACCTAGCGACCTACTAGTAAGCTTCGATGTCATATCCCTCTTCACCCAAGTGCCAATAAAAGAAGCCTTGACAGCCATCCAAAACAAATCCAACCCCCAAGCACATCCTAGATCTAACCAACCACTGCCTATCAATACATACTTCACCTACAATGGACAAAAATACAAACAAATAGAAGGAGCACCCATGGGATCACCCCTCTCACCTGTCATCGCAAACCTCTACATGGAACACTTTGAAACACAAGCTCTAGAAAAATACGACCACAAACCCAAACTCTGGCTCAGATACGTAGATGACACCTTCATCATCTGGCCACATGGGAAAGAAAAACTGAACAACTTCCTCACACCTCAACAGCCTACACCCCAAAATACAATTCACCATGGAAACAGAAGCCAACAACCAACTTCCTTCCTAGATGTCTTGGTATACAAAGATCCAATGGCTCCCTAGGACACACCATCTACCAGAAGAAAACACATACTAACCGCTATCTACATGCACTCTCACACCACCACCCAGCACAGATCAATTCCGTAGCCAAGACACTCATCTCCAGAACAAAATGCTTAGCCGATGAACAACACCAAAAAACCGAACTACACACTCTCACCAACGTACTTGCAGCCAATGGATTCCAAGAAAGAAGATTACCCACCTAATCCAAAAGAAACCCCAACCAAAATCCAAGACAGAGAACAAGAAAACGGCAAAGCCCTCCTCCCATATATAAAGGCACTACAGACAAAATTAGCAAGATCCTCCAAAAACACAACATCAAAACAGCATTCTGCACAAACAGAAAAATATCCACCATCCTAAGAAACCCCAAAGACAAAATCGAATTAGAAAACCAAGGAGTATATGAAATCCCTGCACTGCCTGCCCTACCACGTACATACATTGGACAAACTAACAGAAGAATAAGTGCACGCATTGAAGAACATAAGAACTCAATCAAAAAAAAAGAAGAAACGACCTCTTCCTGGTCCAACACCTCAAAGCCACAGGACATGAAATTGATTTTAAAAATACCAGAACTATATTGCCCAAAACCGAACACTTCAACAGCAGAATAATCAGAGAAGCCATAGAGATGAAAAAAAGCCCACACAGCATGAACAAAGCGAGATGACACCTCCCGCCTTCCAGCCATTTGGAAACCCGCCCTCATGAACAGACAGGTACCTAACATGAAGAAGGACACCAGACCCACACCCATGAGGCCACACAAGATGCCACCACCACACTTCCATGTGAAAACAGACTCCCACCCACTCAGAAGATGAGACACGACCATGGACCAGAAGCTGCACGGCAGCTGCACT
>NW_028262539.1:0-22703 GCF_049901715.1 Pseudonaja textilis | reverse complement strand
CAAACAAGGTTTCAAAGATCTGGAAATCCAACGCCCATCAGGTCATGTGACCACCAAGCCATGCCCACAAATTAAAGCCATGCCCACAGAACCAGTAGTAAAAAAATTTGAATCCCACCAGTGATTTCATAGCCTTGTATGCGGCATCTCCTATCAGGACTCAGGGATTCACTTTGTGACGCCTCTCCTAATAAAATATCCGGGAAATACAGAACTCTTTTATGTGCAACTGCAGTTATCAGATCAGTAGGAAGGAGTTTCTCTGAATGGGGCCAAATTCTCTTCTGCTGTAATGCAAAATTATGTATTTATTTATTTAGGACATTTACATTGCCACATATTCGCAGATGACTCAGCATTAGGCAGACTCTAACTGCCCCTTGACTGTCATTTATTTTTATTTTTCTCCCTTATTATTATTATTATTTGTAATGCTGGTCTCTGACTGTACTAAAAGTGGACTGGATGACGGAGGAAGCTGTATTGGAGACATTTGCCATCTTGAGTTTTTTGTAAATAAATACATGTTTATGAAAACAATCTCAAAATCATATTTGACTGCAACGTGAAACTGAGTCTTGAGAGAAGACAAGGAGGATATTATTGAGAGCAGCTTCTCCAACTTGCAACATCTCTCAGTTGGACAAGGGAGGATTCAAGACTCTTCCAATGACTGAAAGAGGTGTTGGGAGTTAAAACCCTCCCCTCTCCTAGGAAAATGAAATATTTAGGATAGACTAAAAAGGGAGAATATATTTCCCCTAAAAAGAAAAGTAGAAACTCAGAGAGCCTGAAACTCAGCCCCCTCCCCCCACTTGCTAATGGACCATTACTCTGGCCTAGGCCACTCTATTTTACGTAACAAAGATCTACTCCAGGTAAAGCTCAAAAGGAATTGCCCAAAGCCATCACCATCATCCAGGCAGGCTCAACCAAGCCTGGGACTCAGGACAGCCTACAGAGTTGGCCCTGCATGGCCCCATGGGAGTCTGACAACCAATCAGAATACAAGCTCCAATTCAAATCCCAACAGAGGGCATAAAACAGTTGCACTCTCAGCATCTCAGCCCTTCTTTCCTCAACCAAGGCATAGGCTCCTGTCCACCATTAAACCATCTTCCAAGCAGTCACCATGTTTCCAGCGTCTTTCTTCCCCACTTGGAACCGAACCCAGAAGGAGATTTCTTCCAACAGAGGCTAGAGAGAAACTCCAGATCTGCTCCCTGTTATTCTGGGGCATCAGACAGGAGCAATTAGATGGTGCAAATCTCTCGATCTTTTGCAGCACAAGAAGGTTGAGATGTTCCCCTTCTCCTTTGGGTTCCTTCTCCAAAGGATCTCAGATGAATGGATCCCTATTGGGACCCCCATACCTGCCATGGCTGCAGCCTCAGAGCCCCCAACCTCTTTTCTCCCTCCTTCCTTCCCCTACTCGATCTGGAGGAATAAGCGGCATTCATGGCCTGGACCAAACTCTGAATGATACTGTAGTAATGACGGTCAATTATTATCCGTTTCATGTTCCTTTTTTTCTGGGTCTCCAGTGGGGCTTTCTGGGTGCATCTTCTGCGGCCTTTGACAGAAAAGACGTGCTTGGAAAGGGAACAGCGGAAATAAAGATCTTGAAACTGATCTTCCACAAAGAAATAAGGTTCAAAGGCAGCATCCATTGGTCTTATTTTAGTCAGATAACCAAAGTTCCAAATACTATGGATATATTTGAGATGTATGTCCTTCTTTATCATATACCCTGCAACACTTGTGAGGATCCAGACTTTCCCTTCAATGGCTCCTGCCAAATGCATAAGTGCTTCATGGAAAGGAAGAATTCTCTCCCAGATTGGAATAAATTCCATAAAGTGAACAAAGACGTTGATTTGTCTCCAGTTAGAAAGGGCCGCCCTGAGGGGTGCTGTTTGTGCAGTTTTTGAAAATCGTTGTGATATAACCACACAAATTCCATTCCTGACAAGCATCGGAGGGAAAGTCCTCATGAAATTCTCTCCATTCTCTGTGTCTGAAGCAAAGAGGCCAATCAGGGTCCATCTGAAATGGAGGAGCAGCTGGATGATTGCTGGGTATTGGAATCCTTCTTTGGGGAGCATCTGGTGGAAAAAGGGGAATCTCCTTTTATCACTCAGAGCCTCTGAAGGAATTCCAGCAGTGATCTGAAAAAGTAATGAAGAATGCTGTGTTATAATGTGGTCCAGATCAACTCCAAAATATTAGTTATTGACAAACCCAATTTTGTTCTGATGAACATATCAGAACAGTTTGTTCCCTAGTCATGGATTAAATATTTAAGACAGTTAAATATTTAACAAGATTGTCTATAAAAATGGAATGCAAAATCATATTAAATAAAAAACAATTAAAATGCAAGGTGAATTTCTGTGTCACCCCCACAATTCCAACTATTAGATTCAAATTAGCAGATGTCAGATACAATGTTTGGATCTAAGATATAGGGCAGTTTTATGTGCTATTTCTGAGTACTGAAACTTCTTTCTCAGCTTCTATATCCCAAATTCTTTGTGGAACAATTTTTCAGCTTCTTCTCCAGATGTACAAGAGACTAAGAGACCGCAACTCCTAACACAAATTGTCAGTTGTACAATCCAATAAGCCTTTAATTGAAATTTTGCCTGTTTTGGGACTCGCTTTAATTTTAAACCAATAATTATAAACCCTGAATTTATACAAAGTAGAAATGTTATAAATTCATAACTTACTGTATCTCTGAGGGCAGGAGCTGAACTCCTTTTATCCACCCCAAAGATCCTCTTCAGATCCTGTGATCTCAATAATTTTTTATACATAGACAGGACTATTGCCAACTTGATTCCAATTGGATAAGGCAGATATTATTGATATGTGAAAATGAATACGCTAATGGAGGACCTCAAAACCTGGATAGTTTTTCAACAGTAGAATATTCAGTAGAATATCCTCTACAGGGACCTTATGGCTCTTCAGGCCTTTAATGGTCAACTTGGAGATGAACATAATAGGCTAAGATATAGTTTATATGTCCCCTAATATTCTGAAAAACACCTCTTGAATTCTATGAAGATATTGGATCTGTTGTTCATCCCCACCACCCCACTCACCTTAGATAGAGAAAAACACACACAAACCTGTGGGACTTTGTAGGTGCCTCCTAATGTTGACATCTGGATGGAGATGGCCCTGGAAGCTTCATCAATCAGAGCCAGGAGGTTCTCCTTCCTCCCACAGCCGTAGTTGGGGACATTGGATTCTCCAGTGGAAAGAATGTCCAGCAAGGCATCTGAAGTGCGGAAAGGACTCATATAGTTGTCATGGATGGTGTAGCCCAGGGTGAGATTGTGCAGGAGCTGGGAATTCTTGCTGACCGTTTGAACAAGAAAAATTGATCTTAGGGTACTTGCTAGAGCAGATCTCTTCCTATTGTAAAAACAATATTCATGTTATTATATTGAGTAGCAACAACAAATGTTTTTAAAATATATAATCCTTCACAAACCTACTAAGCCTTAGGCCAACATTGATCCAAATCGAATGATCAATTATGCAAATGAGAGAGGCAACTACAATTGTTTCAGTCACTTTTACTCTCTTCCACAAATTAAGGCAAAAGAGGGAAACCGTGGAAATAACAATCATTCAGGAAATTAGACAGGTCCTGAGGTACAAAATAAGTGACATAAGAAGAAAAGGAGAGTGTGAGAATTGCACATGGAGGGAGTGCAACTCCATCACCCTGCATGACTTACCAAGGAGAAGGTATGGAAGGAGGGCTGTTGAAGGGCAATATTATAGGCGACACATGTGTTTCAGATGTGACCACACCAATGAGATGGTCTCCTGGCCTGTAAAAGCTCCATGGACTGAACCCATCCTGGTGCTCCAAACTCAATGGGCATTTTCTTCTCAGCTTCCCACAGACTGATGGGGACACCAGCAGCAGCAGAAGCAGAAGCAGGAGGTCCATCATTCGTGGCATGAATCAATCCGCTTCCTGTTTCTAAGACAAACAACAGGAACAGTTGGAGAAATGCAAAGACTCTGAGAAGTGCCAGTGGCTTTCCTGATCTAAGCAGAGAATCACTCAGTTTCATCTGCAAAGGAGAGAAAGGTGCAATCAAGAGCAGAGCCTGTACCTGTCCCAAAACTTGGTCCCAGAGAGCTTCACCCAAGGAATTTATCCTTTTCTGATACAAGATCCTTTGCATGTGGCTTCAGTCTAATGCCTGCATCAAAGTCAAAAACTGGAGATATAGCATCACAGGTCTCAAAGGCCCAGATAGTCATAATTACAGCAAGAAGCAACTTCTCCTCTTGGGATCCTGAACTTTTTCTGGGCTCCATCTGCAGAGGGGAGGCTGGAATAAAACATGTTAGTAAAAATTACAGATACACCCCTGTTATCATTGTTCTGTTGTGGTTGTGGTCCTTCCTCCCAGTCAGGGCAAGTCCAGAAAGTGATGCTGGGGAAGAGAATTCAGCACCCAGGGAATTGACTTCTGCTGGCCTCCAATGTGGCCTCTTGTCTCCAGAGACTGCTGGGGAAGGTCACCCAGAGCTATGGAGTTTGGTGCCATTTCTAAGTTAATGCCATTTAACTCTAGTGTTGCCTGTCTTCTAATGACAATTGGCACCCTTGATCTCTGCCCAAGGTTAAGAGTATTTGGAATTTTGTTCTATGTCATGATCCTATATATTGATCTTAATTGCAGCCGATTTTAAAATTGCTTGTTAATTAATTGCAGCCGATTTTCAAAATTTTTGTTGTTGTCATCAATTTTTCTATGTTGTCATTAATATAATAGGGTTGATAAATTGCTATTATACAAGATTTATAGTAATTCTCAGGCAAATATAGTTTTATGTTATTTAAACATTACCAACTTTCCAGAAAAATATTTATGATTTCCGCCTAGAAACAACTGTATGACTAAAAAGCAGTATAAAAATATCTGGGTTTTAGGATTTGATAAATTATAGTGACTCATATAAGAACATTAATGATGCACTGGATGAAGGATTGTGCCAAGCTTGATAAGTATATAAGGGAGCCAGTTTGCTCGACCGATTAAGCCTCCGAAGTAGAAACCAAGAGGCTGTGAGTTCAAGTCCTGCCTTGGTCATGAAGCAGACTGGGCAGACTCCTCCCAGTCAGGGCAAGTCCAGAAAGTGATGCTGGGGAAGAGAATTCAGCACCCAGGGAATTGACTTCTGCTGTCCTTCAATATGGCCTCTTGTCTACAGAGATTGCTGGGGAAGGTCACCCAGAGCTATGGAGTTTGGTGCCATTTCTAAGTTAATGCCATTTAACTCTAGTGTTGCCTGTCTTCTAATGACAATCAGCACCCTTGATCTCTGCCCAAGATTAAGGGTAGACCCTGTTTGGAATTCTCTTTTATGTCATAATCCCATATATTGATCTTAATTGCAGTCGGTTTTAAAATTGCTTGTGCCTGAAGTGAAATTTCATTTCCCATCTTTTCTAGCAATATTAATTCTGAGATAAAAGCTCATTAAGAAGCAGGAAAGTGACAACTTGTGGACTAGATCATTGGGTAAATAGGGAGGAAAATATAGAATGGATGGAATTTTTTATTTTTATTTTCTTGTCATTCCTGTGTTATCTTACCATGTTCCTATAATACACCAAGATTCTTTACATTGTGATGTTTCTTAGTTTTTTGAATAAAGAATGGACTGTAAAGTCTGCAGCTGAGATCTATCAATCCAAATCTGTCTGTCCGTCCATCCATCCATCCATCCATCCATCCATCCATCCATCCATCCATCCAATTTACTGGCCACCCATCTTATCACAGGGATGATTTCTGGAGATCTAGTGGCTCTTCCTCTGTTGTGGGGATCTTCTATTGGGGGGGAGGGACCCCTATGACCTTTCCAATTTCTGGGGCCGAGACTTTCTATACCAGAAAACCTCCAAGGGGTTTGAAGGTGTGTTGGAACTCCTTTCTTCCTGGTTTATTGGCATCCGTTGTTCAGGGAGGATGTTTCTTCACTGGGGGGGACATTAATATGGACTTCCTGGCCCAGAAGGGGGAACTGTGGGGGGCTGAGTGAGGAGGGGAACTGAAGGGACAGGCAGGCCCATCCTGTCAGGGAGGAGCAGAGGAAGGCCCGTATCCCAGGTCCACCGCTTGGAAGTTCTCCCCCTGAACCTCCCTCAAATTCTGCTCTCAGGGCCGGCAGACCAGATCCTGGGTGGCTCTGGGTTCAAGCTGTGGCTTTTCAGCTCCAGGTTGATGTGTGATGAGACTCTCTTCTCCTCCAGGAGGTTCCCAGCTGCGTCTGACTGAAGCCGGGTGAGGCCCAGAGGGGAGGAAGCCCCTCCTGGGTCAGGAATGAGCCCACCCCAACTTCTGGGTTTGTCCAAGGGAGGCCCCAGAGGAGGGGAGGAGGGGGGGCTGTGATCATCCAGGGCTTCTCACAGGCCCTGAGGAGGCTCCATGTGGACCTCTTGGTTCTCTCAGGGGGGCTGCGAGGACCCCGGCCTGGTCAAGCGTGTTGTGTGAATGGGGTCCTCGTCAGAAGAAAAGGGTCCCCAATACAGGTAGTCCTCAACTTATGACCACAACTGAGCCCAACATTTCTGTTGTTAAGTGAGACATCCATCAAGTGAGTTTTGCCCCATTTGATGGCCTTTCTTGCCACAGTCATTAAATGAATCATTGCAGTTGATAAGTTAGGAACCCGGTCATTAAGTGAATTTGGCTTCCCCATTGCTTGTCAGAAGGTCATAAAAGGGGATCACAATGGCCCTGGGATGCTGGTACTGTCATAAACATGAAACTATGGCCAATTCTGAACTCTGATCTCTGCATTTGATGCTGCAAAGGTCATTAATTGTGCAAAATGGTCCTAAGTCCCATTTCTCAGTGCAGTTGTAACTTGAATCGGTCACTAAATGAATGTTTGGAAGTCGAGGCCTGCCTGTGTACCTCCTCTTGATCAGCTTCTCTTCCAGGAATTCATTTTCTTCTGAGTTCCCATCATCCACTGACTCTTCAGCCAACAGGTTCAACTTCCGGAAACAAACCATGGTTAAGAGGTGCAGGTGTGAATGCAGCCACTGGGGAAGAGACCGGGTTCAGTGGGTCGTGTGGATCCCCTGGAGTCAGTTGGGTGGGGTGGGGGTTCAATCCTGGGGGGCCCTGAGTTCCAGTGCTGCCTGGGGAGCCAAGCCAGCTAGGACGCTCTGGGCCAGCCGCTCTCTCGGAGCCCTGGGAAAGAGACAATGGCAACCGCTTCTGAGCAGCCTGGCCAAGATCTCTGGGCCGGCCTCCCCTGGGGGCCTCCGGACAACCTTCCCGCCCAGCTGGCCAAGGCTGAGGGGCCTCTCTGGGCCTGGCTTCCTCCTTGCCAGTCAAGCGACCTCCAATGGGCTGGATTCGGGGAGGGTTTGGCAGGGGGCTGTGCTGTGAGGCGGGGGTCTGCAGGGGTCTGCCCCCTCCCTAGTGAGGGCAGGGAGGGAGGGGGGCTGGGGGAGAGGGAGGCAGGGGGAGCCCCCACCCCATCTGGTCTGGGAAGCTCAGGTGCTGTTGGAAAGCCCACCTCTGAGGGAGGGGCCCTCCTAGGGGCTAGTGGGCTGCAGTGGGGAGGGGAGGTCAGCCTGGGCCCCTGCTGCCAATTTCCCCCTGGGGCAACCAGGTGCTTCTTCCTCCTCCTGCTCTGGGAAGTGGGGCGCCCCATGGAGGGGGCTCCCTCTGACCTTGATGGGCAGGTGGGGGGAACTTCTGCATGGGGGCCCAGGGCAGGGGGGCAGCAAATAGGGGGAAGGGACCCCCAGGTTGCATCTCCTTCCAACATTCGAGACTGGTGTGGCAGCTTTGCACCTGGCAGGTGTGCAGCCCACCAGCTCCTGGTCCCGGCCAGAAGGAAGGGCCGAGGCCGGAGGAGAGTCTCTTGATCCTTTCAGAAGTCAGGAAACGGCTTTCCAGGTGAAGGGAGACCCCAAAATCAGGGAGGTCAGACTGAAGCCCCAGAGCTCTGCTCCCCCCCAAATCTCTACCTGTGCCTGAGCTCATTTCCCTCAGAACCCTGAAGGGGCTTCAAGGACGTTTCTTTCCCAGGGAGGCGGAGGAGGAAGATGGATGGATGGAGGGAAAAGAGGCAGGAGGGGAATCGGGTGGAAGGAGGAGGAGGAGGAGGAGGAGGAGGAGGCCGGGAGAAACTTCCCTGCAGCTCTGCCAGGACTTATTAGGGAATCCTCCTCTTCCCTCCCTACTGTGACGGTTTTGCTCTTTCCTGGGCAGAGGGTCCTCGACCTTCAATGTTCTGTTTAGTGACCATTCAACGCCACAGTGGCACTAAAAAAGTGACTTAGGGCCCCTTTCCACCCTTGCAGCCCTGGCAGCCTCCCTGGGGTCCCAGGATTTACATTTAAACAACCGTCTCACACTTATGAAGGCTGCAGTGTCCTGGGAGGGTGTCACATGATCCCCTTTTGTGACCTTCAGGCAAGCAAAGTCAGTGGAGAAGCCGGATATGCCCAAGAACCATCTGGCTCACTTAACGTCTGCAGCTATTTGCTTAGCAAACAGGGCCAGAAAGGTCATCAAGTGGATTAAAGCCCACTTAACAGACGTCTCCCTGGGCAACACAAGTGGTGGGGCTCCATGGCGGTCGTAAGTGGAGGACTCTCTGCCTCATTCGTCTTTCCTTCCTGGAGGTCTCAGGGCTGCCTTTTGAGGCTGCCTCAAGGGCTTCTCCAGGCTGCCCTGCGTTGGGCGCCCCACGTCTCTTCTTGCCAGGCCCCCCAAGAAAGGGGTTGGGGGGCTCCTGGAGGCCCCAGGTCTTCTGGTTGTGGGGATGTGGCGCTTATAGTAGGCTCTGCGGCCCCTTCAGCCTCCCCACCTTCGAGGCTCTGAAGGTGCCCTTGGGGGTCCCTGTGTCCCAGGTCTCCAGCCGTTGGGGGGTTTCACTCCCAGGCACCCCTTGGCCCAGGAGGGAGAACTGGGGGTCTGAGACAGGAGGGGGAGCAGAGGAGATGGGGGGCAGGGGGGGCAGGAAGCACCAGATGCCCAGGGCAGCCCCATCGCCCAGAGCAGGAGGAGCTTCCCTGCGTGGAGGGAGGAGGAGGATCCCTGCAGGCTGGGAGAGGAGGAGAGGCTCCCACCCAGGCGGCCCAGGGGGGAAGGGGAGCTCCAGAGCCAGAGAGGGAGGCAGAACTGGCCGGGCTTCTCCCCAGCCGCCTCCTTGGGTGGTTTGCTGGCTGTGTGGCTGGGAAGGCCGGCCCCACCGTGGTTGTCCAGGCCCTCCCTAGGAACCTCCAGGTGGGATGAACCCTCCACCTTCCCAGGGAGGCCATTCCATGCCTGCAGGTCTCTGCAGGTCCTGGCTGGTCTTTTCCCCCCTCTTGGAGACCCCTGGAGAACTGGGCTCATGGCAGGCGATTCAAGGAGGGAAGAGCTCAGTCTTGGATTCAGGAAGTGCCACTCAGAAAGTGTCACCTTAGATATTCCCCCCAGGTTGCTTTCTTGGGGTGGGTGGATGCTTTCCAGGTGACAAAGGTCTAAGGGGGAATGCCAGTCGTCTTCATTGGCAAGTGTGGGATGAAGGGCAACAAGCACCAGCGGTTCTGATCAAGCTGGCTAATAAGATGCTCGCAAAGAGGTTTCCTCCACTGGAAATGACCCCCTCAACTCCTGAAATGGACTGAAATGAGTCTTGCAGGACTGATGTGTCCCCTTTTGAAAGAAACCTCTCAAGAGGGAAAGGGGCCATGAGAGCAGGAGGGCCAGAGCCTGAAATTATGCAGGGACAATCAAGGCCTAAATTCTCCATATTCAGGGCTTCCTGGCTCAGGACAGGACATAATTCTGCATTATTCCTTGTATTTTTCCATTCACTGGACTGGTTTCCAAGGCGGCAGCTGGAAAACTCCCTGGGGAGCCAAGAGGGAGGAAGAAATAAATCCCCAGCCTTTCCCTTCATCATAGGGGGGAAGAGGCTCCTCTGCAGGGCTGGGAATGAGCCCGTGAAGAAGGACTCGGCTCCAAGTTTCAGAGCTCCACATTTGGAAATTCATCTGTGGGGAGCACATATGCTTTTCTTGCTGAAAGTAAACAAGGCTGAGATGTGGTAATGTGGTAATGAAAGAAGGAGCAATCCAAAAAACTTCCGGTTTGCAGGCTTCGGCGGCGGCAAGAATCCGCAATCGTGCGGAGGATATGGTTGCCCCGTAAAGGCAACCGAAGAGAGAGGAGATCCGGCCAGGGGCATGGGGGTATCGCAAACTCAGCCGGCTAAACTCCTTTTTACCTAGGCAGTGGAGCAGCGGTCAGCAATGGCTGCCACAAAGAAGTCTGCAGCTGGGTAAGATTGTGCAGGAGGAAGTTGGAGAAAGAGAAAGTTTTTTGGCTGAACCGGGACAACAAGGAACTTTTAAAAACCCTGGAATCTTAATTGCTTGAATGATACATTGTTTCCTAAGAAGATTGGAAAGCGGCGGAAGAAAAGTGAAAGGGAAAGTTATTTTTTCTCACTCTCCCTCCCTATGGAAATAGCTGATGGAAATCGGAAAAACCTGCTTGGGCATAGAAGGTAATTAGATTTTAAACTTAAAGCCAAGAGAGTAAAAGATTTCTGAACATTGGAATTAAATACTAAAACTTTTTTTGCTATAAGTGAGAGGGAAGAGATAAAGAATTTATTTTAAGATTGTGTTGAAGGAGACTGCTTGCAGCTTACAAGATTAGAAATAAATGACAATAAGACTTCTAAAAATTACTTTGGGACTGTGTAATTGAACTTTACCCCAGGAAGAAAAAATACAAAAAGAAGAAAGTGCTAAATGAAACCATTTGTTCTGATTTGGATTGCTTTATGACTTTTGGATTTTTGGGAACTATTTCTTGAAGGATTAAAAACATTTGGGTTGTGCTTAAGGAAAAGAAAAAGAAAAATGGCACTATCGGTGCAAATGGAATTTCAAAAACTAAAAGAAGAGGAACAAGAAGGCAAGGGCTCTTCTGGATCTATTTTTCACTTTTTAGAAATGGCGATTTCTACCTACCAAGAAATACAACAACAAGAAGGCTGGGATGAAGGAGAAGAAACCAACTTTAATGGCCAGACAATCTCATTTGGAGAAGAAAAGAGAAATGGGGGAAAGAAAATGGAGAATTCAGAACTTAAAAAAGCAACCAAGAAAGGGAAAAATAAGATGAAAAATTGATACAATGTCAGAAAGCAACAGAAAAGAGAAATACAACAGAGAGGGAAGATTAAGAGAGTGGAGTTTGAGAGAAGGCGGGGTAAAAAGACTAGAATTGATAAGAAAGGCAGGGAAAAAGGAAAGAGAAGTCATAAAGGTTTAAAACAAGATGTTAAAAAACAGGTTTTTTCAGAGATAAAGGGTAAACAATAATTTAAAAAATGATTCTGCAAAAGTACATAAAATTGTATTGTAGATATTAGTATTTGAAATTGAGTTAGAAAACTGAAATATTATATGAGTTAATAATGCATTAAAGAGAACGTATAAAAATGTTTAAGATTTAACAATGGAGTTTAATTTTCTATGGAATATTGTCTTTACTATTTTTTAAACTTAATTCTCTTTTTTCTTTGTTTTATTATTCTAAAATGTGATACTTAGAATGTACTAAGCAGAATCAGCATGGAAAGTATGTATTATTTTAAGCGTTAAATTTAGGGGAAAGATAAAAAGTTGTCATACTTCAACCAGTGATTACAGGAGAAATATTGTACTAGAAAGAAAAGAAAAATAGATAATTGAAAGAGAACCGACAAAAGATACAAGTATAATTATTTAAACTGAGATGAAATAAATAAAATAGAATTAAGAGAGTGAATGAAGAGAGAAAATATATAGAAAATATAGAATGTTAAATAAGATATGAAATAGGGTATTGAACATGAATTTGATTTATGTCTGTATAAAAAGATGTTACCCGGGGTAAGCCGCTTTCCAAAAAGAAGTTTTATGTATTTATGTTTTGTGTTTTGTTTGTTTATCAAAACGTTAGAAGAATGTTGGAAGAGAATAATGAAATTCTAAATAAGACAGATGGATATAATGAATATATACAATTTAAGGCAAAAGAAATATAATTGAATAGAAGGAAAGGGAGAAATAGAGAAGTTGGGAAAATATATGAAGTTGAACAGATAAGATGAATATGCATATTAAACTGTGCTGGTATGGAAATGTGATAATTTGAAACTATTCTGCCTTTAAATAAAATGTTCTATTTGTTTTCTTTAGAAAAGATGTCCTATGTTATTATTCTACGTTTTGTTTGTTGGTGTATTGTTTTTTAAAATTAATAAAATTTGGGGTTTTTTTAAAAAAAGAAGGAGCAATCCTGGCTAGTTCATGCCCAGATTTCCTGCCCTCCTGAAAGGGCTCCCTGCAGATGGAGACCTTCAGTGGGCTCAGGGTCCCTTCCCAGAGAGCCAATCCTTCCCCGGGTCTCAGGCTGGGTCTCCTCTGGCTTTTCTGGGGCACACTGGGCCACTTGGGGGGGAGTCAAGGGCCCACCCACCCCCTAAAATGGGGGACACAAGTGGGGGTGGTCCCAAAGCAGCAGCTGCATCAGACCGAAACAATCCCCAAAATTGGAAGTTGCAGCCTGGGAATGAAAACCAACCTGATAGCAACCTGTCCATCCATGAAGGTCCTGCAGTGAATATGGGAGACAACCTTCCTTCCTCCCTGGACCTTCCCCTTGTCCACCCAGGGTCCCCACCCAAATCACCCCAGATAAAAAGACCCTGGTTGCAACTGGAGCCATGTGGGGTCTCCTGCTTGGCCAGGACATGGAGGTGCAATGGCTCAATGGGTGGCCTTTCTCTTTGCCCATCTTCAAGGAGGTTAATACCTCCAACCCTGCACCTGTGTGAGGCTGAGGGGGTCTCCTCTCCTCCTAACCCCACCCCATTCCCTGCTTTCCTGGCTGGGGGCTGGAGGGTCCCCTCGCTCTGGTAAAACCTCCAGGGGCCTTTGGCAACAGAGCGAGGCTCCCTGGAAGCAGCAACCCAGGAGAGTCAGCTGGTTGCCAGGATGGCAGCTGGTTTTGCCCCCTCTGATCTGATCCCTGGTGGCCTGGGGGCCTTGGGAGGAGATCCCGGTGGTCCCACTTGGAAGGAAGCCGGGGGAAGGGGGAAAGGCTGGGGAGGGGCAGACTTTCCTCCTTGGGGCTGTGAGAGAGGCTGGGAGTCCTGGCAAGGCTCTCTCCCCAGAGGAGGAGGACCAAGAATGCCGGCCTTTTCTCTGTGTTTTTATGGGGGGATTCAAGGATGAAGTCGAGGCCTCTCCTGTCCCTCCAGCCACCCCCTGAGGAGCAGGCCAGAAGCCCTCAATACCGCATGGACCAGGGGAAGAGGCTGCCTTCAGAAGTGGGGGGGCTCTGTCCCTGGAGGTCTTCCAGGATGGCCTGGACACTCCTTTGCATGGAATGGTCTGGGGTCTCCTGCTTGGGCAGGGGGTTGGAAAAGATGACCCCCAAGGTCCCTTCCAGCTCCATTCTGATGGGATCTTAAGGGCAGGAGTCTCTTTGTCAAAAATGGCTCTGAGGACAACATGGAGTCCTCCACTTCCAAAAATCTGTTTGATGACTGAAGTTACAACGGCACTGAGAAAAGTGACTTATGACCAGTCTTCATACTAACAATCATTCCAGCACCCCATGGTCACGTGACAAAAACTCAGGTGTGTATTTATGAGACTTGCAGTACCTTGGGGACATTGGGGTCACTGGAAGACTTGCTTAACAACCGCATGATTTAACTAAGCACCACACTCATTTGCTTCACAACTGAGGCAAAACAGTTGGTAAAATGACACAGAACTTACTTAGCAACAAAAATTGTGGCTAACTAGGTCTCCTTGGATGAAAACATCTAAGCAAGAGGACCTGGAAGCCCCCACCTTCTCTGGCTTGGTGGGATGGCCAATGGCTCTCATGGAGATTGTCAAACAACATAGTTGGAGCTCGGCTCCCACACCAGCTATCTTACCACTTTTCCTATTCATTCTCTCACAGATACACTATTAGCTGCTCTCAGCATGAATAAGGTGTCAAATTCATTGGCAGTGGCTGAATAACAAATTCCTCTGAATGATTTTCAGAGTTCCCTTTAGCAAGATTTATTGAGATGAAGAGAGTTGCAAGGATTACAATCATTCAAACATTTCCCATTGAAAAATGTAGACATGATTTCTTTGATTCCTGCACATTATCTAAGTTGAAATAATTAGTGTCTACTTTGAGATAAAAGGAAATTTTGCAATTCTTTAAATGTCATTTGTTATGTCTTATGTTTTTACAATTGTTCTGGCTGTGAGATGCTCCTTTGTGTTCAGCTCTGGCCTCAGAAGGATAATGTAGCACTTGGGGATGAAGATGCAGCCCAGCAGACCAGCACTGGAGGCCAGAATGGAGAAGACCTGCACAGCCATGTGTTTCCCTTTGGTGCTCAGGTAGGTGGGCACAAAAGTCACCCAGACACTGCAGAAGACCAGCATGCTGAAGGTGATCAGCTTGGCTTCGTTGAAGGCCCCAGGCAGATTCCTGGCCAGGAAAGCCATCGTGAAGCAGACAGCAGACAGGAAGCCCATGTAGCTGAGGGTGACGTAGAACATGACAACGGCCCCTTGGTTGCATTGCAGGATGATCTCTCCAGGCTGGGAGTGGAGATCAGAGTCAGGGAAGGGGGGAGAAACTCCCAGCCAGATGGAGCAGATGATAACTTGGACACCAGAAGAAGGCAGGATGATGGAGTTGGCCAAGCTCTTCCCCAGCCAACTCTTCACTCGGTTTCCTGGTTTTGTGGCCAGGAAGGCCAGCACCACCGTGATGGTTTTGGCTAAGAGAGAAGAAACAGCGACCGAGAAGATGATGCTGAAAACCATTTGTTGGAGAAGGCAGGTGGCTTTCTTTGGTTGACCAATGAAGAGAGAAGAAGACAAGAAGGAAAGCAGGAGGGAGACCAGGAGGATGTAGGAGAGGTCCCGGTTGTTGGCTTTGACAAGGGGAGTTTCTCGGTATTTAATGAAGATGATTAAAACAAGGCTTGTGGTTAGGAGCAAGAATAGGGCAAAAGAGACCAGGATGATGCCCAGAAGTTCTTCATAAGACAGGAAGGTTATCACTTTGGGGATACATTGGACTCTTTCTTTATTTGGGTATTTATCATCTGGACACTTGGTGCATTTTTCTGTATCTGAGGGGGGAAAAAAACCAACCGCATATTTCTTTGTCCTTTGCATTTCAAGATATATTGTACATTCTTTGGCAACAAGTGATTATTGAGAGCATTTTCTGGGATGGATTTCTTAATATTTCCAGAGACAGAAAATAAGTGTACCACTTTTTTAAAAAATATACCTACGATATATTTTTGATAGGGTATGAAATTGAGTGAAGGCTTAGGACTTGAAAGATTTCTTTTGTAATGTTCAGAATATTGATATGAACCTGCATTACTAAAGGTAAATAATGAATCAATTAATCTTTCTAGAGAAACTTACCTGCCAGGTGGCAATTCTTGTTTACTTGCCTCAGAGGATGCTGGCGGATCAAGTGACTGCTGCAAATAATTTGGAATACCTATTGGAGCAGTGGTGATACAGGTGCAGCCAGAAACAGGCATAACTATCCATGCCACTACATTGTGCATCTCATATATCAGCAATACCTTTTCAGTGTTCCTCAAAGGGAACCCATGTAGACTGCATTGCAATCCTTCTTTCAGGAGGTGGACCTAAAACCATTCCTCACACTTTAAGGAACTCAGGTGTTCCTAGAGAAGTAAATGTGGAAGGAAGGACACATCCAAGCTAAAAAGAAGAAATATATAGTAAAGCTTGTCCAATCTGCCACTGCCACCTCTCTCTATCCAGCCCTTCCTTCACAGTCTTTTTGTTCTTCTGTTTAGAGAAGAAACGGGGCATTTTGGAAGTAAAGAAGAAACCAATTCAGCTTCAAAGTGTTTTTTAATTCACACTTTCATGACAATGCTCTGGATGGATCCAGTTCCACCAGGCCTCCCATTTTCCTCTGGTGTCACCCACCTTTCTGAGTGGAGAAGGTCCCCTCCGGACAAGGAACACAGTCGTAACAGCAAACTGGCTCTTCTTCTCGAGCCCTCTTGACAAATCCAGGATGACAACTTTCCACACATTCAGATTGAGGAAAGGACTGAGCAGAAAAAAAACAGGATTGCCAAAGGAAATGTGTTAGGATTCTCCCTCCATGGAAAATGGAGGTAAAAATGGATATTGGACAAGATATTAGATATTAGCCTCTGGTCTTCACTTAAGTAAAGACAAAATCTCTCACTATTTCCAAATGGTTGGAGATATAACTTCTGGAAGATTCTTCCTTTAGTTCCTCTCTTTTGCTTTTGGCATCTCACATTGCCAAAAAAAAAAAAAAAGGACTTTATTAAATAGAAAAGTCTTGAGAGATGGAACCAGGGGTGGGATTGTACTGGTTCTGTCTATTCTATAGAACCGGTTGTTATGATTCTGCGTAGTTTGGAGAACCGGCAACTTGCACCACTGACTGGCCCCTCCCCTCTCCACCTGCCCCTCCCCTCCGCGCCCAATCAGTCCTTATCGTGCATGCGTGGCATCGCCTGCAGCCTGCTTTTGCCCACTCGCCAGGCCAGCCATTGCTGCATGCCTTCCGCTGTGGCCCTGCCTGATCTCTCTGGGTGAGGGAGGCTCTGCAAGCTCCGGGGCCCAGTTGCCTATTTGCCACTGCCGGTCACTTTTAAACCCCCCACCCCACTTGCCTTTTGCTGCCACCACGCACCGCCCTCACCCCCAGCAGGGAAGGCCCAGTATCTGCAGTGAATCCAGGCGGGGGGCAAGATGCAGACTGGTGGGGACCTGAGCTACATTTCGCTGTACTGGAAGACATGTGGAGAAGCTCACATTCTCCTACTGCTGGGAGAGCAAGAGAGTCTTTCCCGGCACAGCTCAGGGTGGCAGAGAGAAACAGGATTCAAGCAGGCTACTTCTCTGCCACAAAGAGCCGCCCGTTTCCCCATTGGAGAGGAAGTTGCAATCTTTTCACTGTGCAGGGAAAGACTCTTTGTTACTTCTTTCATTTCTTGTTTTTGGAATCCAGACAGGCTGAACAGGCGACCCCCCCCCCTCCTCCTCCACCTCCTCCTCTCATAACCAGCAGTTGTGGCAGGGCTGGGAGGGTGCATGCGCATGGGGAGATGCTCCTCAAGCAAATGCCAAAGCACAGCCTACCCAGTCACATGGCCACCAAGCCACACCCATAAATTAAGCCATGCCCACAGAACCGGTTGTTGCAAAATTTGAATCCCACCCCTGGATGGAACTGAGAAAAGATTTCAGCATTAAGTGATAACCAGCCGGTTCCTCCTCATGACCCCATTAACATGCATTTCTCCCCTCTTCTTACACCCATAATTGTAAGGTGTGATATCAGAACAATGTTGATAATTTCAGGTGAACTGAAAGCCTTGGAGCTGCTTCCTAGGAGCAGAAGGCCTATTGCTCCATCCCAGGGAGGGTGAAAGGGAGGCATGCAGAGCTCTGGCCAGGTCTGGCCTCCTTAAGAGCCTCCCAGATTATGGAGCTGCCCCTTCAGGGGACACTTTTCCCCAAGCAGGACGAGAGGAAGCTTCTTCCCCCCAATGGGGCCAAAAGGATCTCGGTCCACTCATGATTCAATGCCATCCGATACAGTCCAAGTCTGGATTCAGGCCCCAATCAGCAGAATTGCCACCTTGGTTGCTCTTCTGGGCACAAGGAGCAAACAGCCAGAAGCTACTAGGGACACATTCCCCAGCCCTTGTGGGTTTCTCACCCCCTTGATGGAGACCCTTAATTGTACGTGGTCCACAAAATGGAACAATATTGAAGCCTCCCAAGCAGCCTAAGGGAAAAAATCCGTTTTCTACTGTCCAGATTCAATTCTCGGTGAAGATCAACCACCTTTGGGGAATAGCATCAGCCCTCTTGAAATGGGACCTCAGGCTTTGGAAAACGGAGAGAAGACAGCAAAACTTTCTCCTACCTTGTTGAGCACCTTTAACCGTGAAAGAACTTTTTGGTTGATATAAAGTCTCTGTCTTACAAAATACACCAGCTGCTCTTTCCTGGGATCATCCCTGGGAAGAACCAAGAAGGCCAAAATGAGCAGATCTGCTGCTACCTCTCCATTTGGGTCCATGTAGAGTTTATAGTCCGAAATATTGACAAACTCATTCTTCTCCAGGAAAGGATGGAACTAGAATGGGAACATGCAGCAATTTTAAAAGCAGAAAACTTTTTTTCTTATCCCAGATGCTTTTTCATATTTGAATCTGTTAGATCTGGGAGGATGGTTCAAGAACGGAGGCAAGACTCAGATAACAACAACAGCTCTTTATTAGTGACTTCAGATCTGAGCGGAACATCCCAGCCGCAGCAGCCCCTTATATAGGGCTGGCTGCGGCTAGGCAGCCAATGAAGGCGATTTGAGTTTGCCGCTCTTGGCTGGGCCAATCGTGGCAGCCCGTTTACTAGCCAATCGGATTAGTCTGCGATGACCAATCACGATCTGCTATTCACGGGCCAATCAGAGTTGCAGGCTTTCGAGCCTGCTAGTCCAGAACAGAATCTTTCTTCTGTAGTTACAGATATGCTTTATTAGGAAAATAGGTGTTACCACTATCTTACAAGTGAACGAAAAAAGTTCACAAAAAATTGTCGATCATATTTTGACAATATAGATTTTGATAAAATATAGTTGAAAAACATAAAAAAGGAGATTTATGAACTCCCTGAAAGCAACAGGTTGCTTATCAGAAACACGGATTTCTGAAGAAGAAAATTGTCAGGGTCATCCTCTCCCAGGAAGCCCAGACAGGAAACCTGAGCTAGGCCCACTTCGCTGTAATGCTGCACTGACAGGATTTGGGGAGTCAGAAAGTACAAATCTCCCACCGACCCTTTTTTTTAATGCAGCTGTAGGTGTCCTCCTCTTCTCTGCTTCTTCCCCAGGCAGAATCTCTCCTCCACCCCCCAAAAGTCATTCCCTCCTATCACGGCCCTTTCTAAATTGGTTCTGGGAAAGGGGGGCATATAATTTATGTGCTCTGTACAAGTCATCCTCACATATTATTTCATTTCCTAAATACATTATGGAAATACTGCTGATATAACTTGATCTAAGGAAAGAGTAACAAACCATTTTGTGATGTGATCAGAAACCCAGTTAAGTGAGGGGTGGATGGTATGATAATTAAGTGGATAAAAACTGATTTTAAAATGGTACTCAAATAATCTTTAGTTTTTTTAATCTTTGTCATGAGAGTGGGAAGATACAACATTTTGTCATTAAGTCATCAATTTTTCTATGTTGTGATTAATATAATAGTGTTGATAAATCACTATTATACAAGATTTATAACAATTCTCAGGCAAATATACTTTTATGTTATTTAAACATTACCAACTTTCCAGAAAAATATTTCTGATTTCTCCTAGAAACAACTGTATGACTAAAAAGTAGTAGAAAAATATCTGAATTTTAGCATTTGATAAATTATAGTGCCTCCTACAAGAACATTAATGATGTACTGGATGAAGGATTGTGCCAAGCTTGATAAGTATATAAGGGAGCCAGTTTGCTCTACTGGTTAAGCCTCCGAAGTAGAAAGCAAGAGGCTGTGAGTTCAAGTCCCGCCTTGGTCATGAAGCAGGCTGGGGCATTGGGGGCCAGTCCCTCAGCCCAACTCAACTCACAGGGTTGTTGTTGTGGGGAAAATGAACACACAACTACTCATTGGTACTCAGCCCCCGTGGCTTCTGCAGGGAAGGGCTTTTAAGGATGGGGGATGAGTTAGTGCACTTAGTGAACTCAAACAAGGTCTCAAAGATCTGGAAATCCAACAAGATGGGGCTGCTCTTCCCAAGAACGTTTATTTGAGCAGCCTTTAGAGCAACAAGATATTTATATCGAATAACCCTGCCAAAAGTCCAAAGGGAATAGTTTCAGGGAGCTGATACAAAGAAAGAGCGCCTGAGCTGAGACTGGGACCCCGTGGACAAGGGGCCACTCGAACTGCAGCTCATGCAGATGTGGTATTCAACCGGTTCTCACCGGCTCAGGTGAACCGGTGGTCACCCCTCATTGGCCACACCCCCGAATCGGGTCACCTGCTTGTCCCAGTCGCTCTCCTAGCTTTCCCTACCACCTGGTGGCTGTGGCGCAGATCGGGCAGATGTCCCAGGGCTGTTGCACATGTGCACTGTGTTTATCGCCGCTACTCATGCAGTGCCATGTGCAGCAGCCATGGGAAATCTGCCTGCCCACCCTCCCTCCCAGATTACATTTTCTTCCTTCTCCCGGCGGATGCGCTTCTTCCAGCCCGGCCCAGCCAGCCAGCAGGGGAGTGGGCGGACATCCCGGGTCTTCTCGTCCCCCTTGTCGCGATATGCCTGCAGGAGCCCCTCAGGCCAGCTGAGCTGAGAGCCACCATTCCCAGGCTTCTACTCTCCCATGCTTGGTTGATGCCTCTTCACCTTCCTGAAGCAGCTGGCCCTGCCCCTCACCCTCCCCTCCCTCGCCTGGCCTGAGAAGCGAAAGGGGACGGTGGGGGATAGCACAGAGTCCGGGTCCCTATCTTCCCCTCTCTCTCCCCCACTCTCTGCGTCTGTGTGTGTTTGTGTCAGACAGAGAGAGAGAGAGAGAGAGAAAGAGCGGGGAGGGCAAGAGAAGAAAAAAAGAAAGAGCAAGAAAGAAAGAGGGAGAGAAAGAGAGAAAGAAAGAGAGGAAGAATGGAGAAAGTGAATGAGATATATGGATGGATAGATAAATACATGGAAGGAGGGAGGGAGGGAGAGTGAAAAAAAGGAGAGGAAGGAAGGACACAAACCCTGGCTTCAGAAGACTCTTTGAAGTAGCACAGCAATCTAGGGCTGGCATGCAACAAATGTTGGAGGTCATCTAGTCCAACCCCCTGCTCCAGCAGGAGGTCCTTACAGAATCAAAGAATAGCAGGGTTAGAAAGCTCTGTGTGTGTTTGTCTGTGTGTGAGTGTTTGTGTGTGCATGTGTGTTTGTGTGTTTGTGTTTATGGTTGTCAAAACTCCAAAAACAGGACAAGTAACTCTGGGGAGATCAGTCATAAATTAGAACACTTGTTAAGCAACCGGCCATTAAGCGAGGACCAATTGTATTTGGTTTGCCAGTCACATGGCTCCCTGGCCCAGTGAACTCAAACAAGGCCTCAAATATCTGGAAATCCAACAAAATGGGGCTGCTCTTCCCAAGAATGTTTATTTGAGCAGCCTTTAGAGCAATGAGATATTTATATCGAATAACCCTGCCAAGAGTCCAAAGGGAATTAACCTCCGAGAGGTGCAACGGAGTTCCCAGAACCATTTCAGGGGGCCGATACAAAGAAAGGGCACCTGAGCTGAGACTGGGGGCCCTGAGGACAAGGAGCCACTCGAACTGCCGCTCACACAGAGGCGGTATTCAACCGGTTCTCACCGGCTCAGGTGAACCGGTGGTGAACCCTGGTTGGCCACACCGCCAAACTGGGTCACCCGCTTGTCCCAGTTGCTCTCCTAGCTTTCCCTACCACGTGTTGGCTGTGGCGCAGATCGGGCAGATGTCCCAGGGCTGTTGCACATGTGCACTGTGTGTGCAGCCGTGCATGTGCTACTGATGCAGTGCGCATGTGCAGCAGCCCGGGGACATCTGCCTGTCTCCCCGCCCTCCCGGAGCACATTTTCTTACTTCTCCCGGCGGATGCGCCTCCTCCAGTCCAGCCCGGCCTGGCCAGCCAGCCGTGGGGTGGGCGGATGTCCCGGGGCTTCTCACCCTCTTGTGGCGATATGCCTGCAGGAGCCTCTCTAGCCAGCTGAGCCGATAGCCGCCATTCCCAGGCTTCTACTCTGACGTGCTTGGTCGACGCCTCTTCACCTTGCCTGAAGCGGCTGGCCCTGCCCCTCACCCTCCCCTCCCTCGCCTGGCCTGAGAAGGGAAGGGGGACGGTGGGGGATAGCGAAGAGTCCAGGTCCCTATCTTCCCCCCTCTCTCCCCCTCTCTCTGTGTCTGTGTGTGTATGTGTGAGACAGAGAAAGAGAGAGGGGGAAGGCAAGAGAAGAAAGAAAGAAAGGTCAAGAAAGAAAGAGGGAGAGAAAGAGAAAGAAAGAGAGGGAGAATGGAGAAAGTGAATGAGATATATGGATGGATAGATAAATACATGGAAGGAGGGAGGGAGGGAGAGAGAAAAAAAGGAGAGGAAGGAAGGACACAAATCCTGGATCCAGAAGACTCTTTGAAGCAGCACAGCAATCTAGGGCTGGCCTGCAACAAATCTCGGAGGTCATCTAGTCCAACCCCCTGCTCCAGCAGGAGATCCTTACAGAATCAAAAATAGCAGGGTTAGAAAGCTCTCTCTCTCTCTGTGTGTGTGTGTGTGTGTGTGTATGTGTGTACATGTGTGTTTCTGTGTTTGTGCTTATGGTTGTCAAAACTCCAAAAACAGATCAAGCAGCTCTGGGGAGATCAGTCCTAAATTAGAACACTTGCTAAGCAACCGGCCATTAAGCGAGGAGCAATTGTATTTGGTTAGACAGTCATATGGCCACCTGGCCCAGCCCACTCAGTCACATGGACACCAAGCCACACACATCTGCTCACGTGACCACCAAGCCACGCCCACAAATTCAAG
>NW_028262538.1:0-22784 GCF_049901715.1 Pseudonaja textilis | reverse complement strand
ATTTAATTCAGTCTCTGCCCCTGTCATTATGAACCACATAGGGATTATTTCTCTTTCATTTCCCTGCAGAGAAAGGCCCAACAAACTCTGAGTGCAAGAACCAGCTGACTTATCCAGGGATCCCTCCTGAGAGGGAGAATTATGATCAATGTTTCAGCTCTGCTCTGTGGCCATATCCTCCCGGGAGACTCTGGGCAGAGACAGGGAGTCTGTGGCAGCTTCTCTCTTCTCCCCCTGACCCCGGAGGCCCCGGATGGAAACTTTCCCTGCTGGAGAACTTGGCTTCAGGCAAAAAGTTTCACTGAACAATTTGAGAACTTTGAACTTCTCTCCTCCTTAAAGATCAGGGCTGCCTGGATCCCTTCCCAGAAAAGTTTGCTCCCCTGAGGAAAAGAAGGGCAAATGGAGCCCCCAAGAAGCCCCCTTTCCATCTCTGCTTCCTTACAATTCAAGGGCTGAAAGTTTCTCCTGGTTTCTTCCCATTGGGGCGATGGCTGGGCAAACCACCTTTGGGGTTCCTGCAAAAGCAGAAGTGGGAGGCCGCTGGTCAGCCCAGCTAGGTTGGTTAGCATTAAAGTTGGACTGCTCAATTTGTGGTAAGAGTGTGTGTGTTTGTGTATGAATGCTTCATTGGCCAAGTGTGATTGGACACACAAGGAATCTGTCTTGGTGCAAATGCTCTCAGTGTCCATAAAAGAAAAGATACATTCATCAAGCATCATCACGTACAACACTTAATGATAGTCATAGGAAACAATAAGCAATCAAATCATACTAGGAAACAGTCAAAAAATCATTAGGATACAAGCAACAAAGTTAAAATCATACAGTCACAAGTGTGTGTGTGTGTGTGTGTGTGTGTGTGTGTGAAAGAGAGAGAGAGAGAGAAGTCCAACCTCCAATGGACATTCTACCCATCCTATAGCGTCTACACAGACAGTATATATTCTATACATCCCAGGATTTCTCCCCTCCCCAGGGTGGAATCTTGCCAGGCGTGGGAAAATCCGCCGCTCCTTTCCCACGGGGAGGGGCACCCAGGCCACTGCCTTCCACACTCCTCCCCCCGCCCAAGGGGGAACCCCTGAAAGGCCCTTTGCTTCCCCCTCCAGCAGCCTCTAGGACCCCTCCCCCACAAAGACCCAGCCCTGCCTGCGAACAAAGTACCACCATCGCTCCAGGGTCCCCACCCGAGCAGTTCAAGGCGGGGAAAGGGGAGGAGCCCAACCCGGGCCCCGCCTCCCCGCAGGGGGCAGAGCAGAGCCGATTCCCATCGCGCGACCCCCACCCCCCCCCTCCTCGGAGACGCCCCTCCTTCCCGCCCCGGGAAGCCTCGCAGCGTCGGGCGCAGAAAGCCGGGAGCAGCAATTTCAGAAGAAGAAGGGCGCATGCGCGAGCGAACGCTGCCCGTAGCAGCTGGAGGGAAAGACGATTCCACCTGTGAGGCTCTTTTCCAAGGACGGCCGGAAGTAGGCATTCCTTTCCGCTCTAGGACCTCGCAGCTCTCTGGCCTTAACCCTTGCGCTGCGTCTCGATCAGTCAGGCACAGATGACGCGGACTACAGAGCAAATGAACCCCCGGTCTCCCTTGGCGTTGCTCCTTTCTCGAGCCCGAGACGCTCCGTTGCAGCCCATCGTCCCCTCCCCGCTCCCGTCAGGCCTCAACGCCGCCTCTGCCTCTTGCCCGCCTCTGCTTCTCTCCATGCCCAGCCTGATGGGAAGGGCGAAGGCTTCACCCCCGCCCCCAGCCGCTGCAAGAGGGTCTGGCAGGGAGGAGCCGCCCTAAGAAGGGGGTCCCTGCAGAGGGCAGCCTGCAATTGGGTGGGGATGGGGCTTTGGTGGAAGGCGGCTTATGTTGGGGTGGGAAGAGGGGCAGCTGCACCTTCAAAAACGCCCTTTAATCTGGAGGTGTTTTCTCCCCCAGAGATCCCAGATCACTACGATCGGCTGGAGAGAGGAAAGGATCCCCTCGACCCCAGGGAAGCTTCTTCCTGTCGGGGGCTGAGGGGGTCCCTGCTCTCCCCCAGGAGTCTCTCCTCCCTGCAGCCCCAGCGGGGGGGAAGGGGTGTCGCAGGGCAGCTGAGGGGGAGAGTCCCACTGGGAAAGGGGCCAGGGGCTGGGGGCTGTGGCCCAGCCTCAGGACAAGCAGCCCCCAGAAAGGAGGAAGCGCCAGTCTTCCCACCCACCGCCCACTTCAGGGAGGGGGCTGCCAGGAGGGACCCGGGAAACGGCGGCTCCTTCCCCTGCCCTCTGTGGCCGGAGCAGGAGGGCCCCCGAGGCTCAGGTGGGGGGCTGGGGGTCCCACTTGAGCCCTTCCCGCCCCCCTGTCCCTGGAGATGATCCAGATGATCCCCCAGGGCCCAGAAGCCGGCAGGTGGGGCTGCTGTTCCCCAGGTGTGAAGCCCACCAGCTCCTGGTCCTGGCCAGAAGGAAGGGCCGAGGCTGGAGGAGAGTCTCTTGAACCTTTCAGAAGTCAGGAAATGGCCTTCTGGGTGGCAGGAGACCCCAAAATCAGGGAGGTCAGGCTGAAACCCTGGAGCTCTGGGGCCCCCCTGAATGTCCAGCTCATTTCCCTCAGAACCCCGAAGGGATTTCCAGGCCATTTCTTTCCCAGGGAGGCGGAGGAGGAAGATGGGGAATCGGGCGGAAGGAGGAGGAGGAAGTGGAGGCCAGGAGAAACTTCCCTGGAGCTCTGGCAGGACTTATCAGGGAATCCTCTTCCCTCCCTCCTGTGACAGTTTCACTGTTTCCTGGGCAGAGGGTCCTCGACCTATAATGTTTCATTTAGTGACCACAGTGGCACTGAGAAAGGTGACTTAGGCCCCCTTTCCACACTGGCGGGCCTGGCAGCCTCCCTGGGGTCCCAGGATTTACATTTAGACAACTGTCTCACATGTATGGTGGCCACAATGTCCCGGGGTGTGTGTCACATGATCCCCTTTCCTGAGCAAAGTCAGTGGAGAAGCCGGATGCGCCTAAGAACCGTATGGCTCACTTAACATCTGCAGTGATTCGCTTGGCAAACAGGGCCAGAAATGTCATAAAGTGGGTCAAAACTCATTTAACAACTGTCTCCCCACCAACACAAGTGTTGGGCTCCATGGTGAGGACTTCCTGCCTTGTCTGTCTGGAGGTCTCAGGGCTGCATTTTGAGGCTGCCTCAAGGGCTTCTCCAGGCTGCCCTGCGTTGGGCGCCCCACATCTCTTCTTGCCAGGTGTGGTAATATATCCATCATATTCTGCAAGTTCTTGTACAGCTTTGTAAGATCTGGGGGTATCACAAACGCTCCTCATGAGGGCAGTAGTGTCTTTATGATGAGAGTTTGATCCTGTTATCTGCAAAGCTCAGAGGCCAGGAATCTGTGTGGGAGTTCACAGTACCTATCCGAGCCATTCCCATGAGACCTTTGGTGCCCTGCTTTCTCACGGGAACTTTATCACCTTCGCTGAGGCCTAGCTAGATAATGTTGCTGAGCTAATGTTGAAGTCATTGTTTTGATTTTGTATTTGCATTTTCTTAATAAATACTGCTACCCGGGGCTCTCGGGCTGGCAGTTGCTCAGACGCCTTCCCTGCGTCTCCCATCATTTTTCAATTGCCAGTCCATCACAAGTGGTGACCCGACGTGATAGTTTGGAAGGCTATACGTTTTGGCGTGATAGCTTGAAAGCTATACGCTTCCCGCATCCTATACTCATCGTCGCGGACGTCGACTGGGCCCTCATCTTCTTCGCTGGACGGAGACAGATTCTTTCGTGAGTATGGGGAAGGTCTCTCAAAGCTCAGACAAAGCACCTTAGAGAAATGAGAGAGATCGCTGGGAATAGTTTTAAGTTTGGAGTTCATAGTAGAGGACATGAAGTAGGAAAGAAAGAAATTGAGGACTTATTACAGTATGTTTGGAAACATATTCCGTGTTATCCAGAGGGAGGTAGTATTAAAGTAGAGCGCTGGAGAAAGATAGGGAAATTTTTGCACGAGGAGCCTCGTGCCCCTTCTTCAATTTTGTTAACCTGGAGGGTGGTTATGGATGCATTAGCTACGCATGAACAACCGCTCCTATCACCCCCGAAGAAGGTTTGCCGCCTTACAATGCGGTACGTATATTGCCACCGACAGCACCTCCAGATAAATCCAGAGGGCTGTCAGGCACTGAAAATACTTTGTCAGAAGAGAAGAGTTTGCCTTTAAGAGTTCAAGTAGATGCAGTTACTGCAGCTATTCAAGAAGCAACAAATAGAGGGGAATTATCAGGAGATGATTTGGTAGATTTTGGAGTGGAGATTCAACTTAATCCAGTAGAAATTGGTGTGGACGTTGCTTTAAATCAACAGAGAGATAGAATGCCTGAGGAGGGGTTCGTTCTTCTCCCACAGTTAATTTTTCAAGCCGTACGGGCTCTCCCTGACGGCGAAGGTGGTGAGAAGACCTTTACTAACATCAAACAAGGAAACAATGAACCCTATGAAAATTTCATTAGCAGATTGAAAGTGGCTATTGAAAGGCAAATTGACAATCAATTTGCCCGGAATGAATTGCTTTTGAAGTTAGCAGTAGATCAGGCTAACGCAGATTGCCAAAAGGTGGGGAGTCAGACTTTTAACATGGAGACTTTAGTTCTGGCTCTCCGGGCAGGAAATGCTAAAAAAGAAATTTTTTTAATTGTGGGAAGCCTGGACATTTTAAAGCGCAATGTCGGGCTCCTGGGGGGGGTCAAAGTCAGCAAAATGAGAGATCAATGGGACAGGGTGTGACCTAAATCAGTAATCAGTATATCAGATGCTCCTACAGTCTTTACTGATGGAGAAATTTTTTTTTTTTGGTGCTTGTGTTTGGAAAGATAAATTTGGAATTTGGCATACAAAAGTGACATCAGAGCAGAAGTCTGCCCAGCAGGCAGAACTTGCTGCTGTAGTTTTGGCTTTTCAAAATTTTCAAAATCAGGATTTTAATCTAATAGTGGATTCTTTGTATGTATATAATTTGTTACCCTTTGTAGCAGGTTCTTATTTGTCTCCTGGAATATCACCTAATATTCTACGTTTGCTTTTGTTGTTGCAAGAATGTTTGGAGCAGCGTATGAATGTGTGTTTTATTGCTCATATCCGTAGTCATAGTAATTTACCTGAATTTTATCACAAGGCAATGCCAAAGCTGACAGTGCTGTAACTTCAGTTCTCACTGTCCAGCCATGGGACAGCCATAGTTATTTTCATCAAAATGCTAAAGCGTTGGCACATCAATTCAAGCTTACTGCTGCAGAAGCTGCTGCCATAATTCAACAATGTCCAACATGTTCAAAGCAAGGCACAGCTATTCCTATGGGAGTCAACCCCAGGGGTTGAAACCCTCAATGATTTGGCAAATGGATGTTACTCAGTATCCATCATTTGCACCTTGGAAGTATATACATGTGACTGTGGATACTTATTCAGGATTTCTAATGGCTACTCCTCAAAGAGGTGAAGCGGTTAAACATGTCATCAATCATTGCATTAAGACATTTTCAGTCGCTGGTACGCCTCAAACTTTAAAAACAGACAATGGTGCGGCTTATCGGAGCACAGTCTTTGATCAGTTTTGCAAACAGTGGTCCGTGGAACATAAATTTGGAATTCCATACAATTCCACAGGACAAGCTATTGTGGAGCGTTATAATGGCACGCTCAAGAACATGTTAGCTAAATTAAATAAAAAGGAGGGAAGCTCCTGGGCTTCCGGCAATTCAAGATCATTTAAATCTTGCTTTGTATACTTTAAATTTTTAAATTTGTCTGGTAACCCCTCTCGCGCGGCCAGCAGGCATTTTTCTTCCCTTCTACAGATGCAGTGAGGCCTCGAGTGTTGGTGCGATTCCTTCCGGATCCGGCATGGGTTCCCGCTGAGCTGATTACGTGGGGACGTGGTTATGCAGCAGTAGAACATCTTGGTCAAATTCGTTGGGTTCCTGGTCGATGTATCCGGCCTGATCATTCACAAGCGCCTTCGCAGGTGCCAGTGAGGGATGTTCCTGATTCTCAGGATGGCGTTCCTGTGGTTCCTGATTCCGTTCCTGATGTTCCTGATTCTCAGGATGGTGTTTCCGTGGTTCCTGATTCTCTTGATGCCGGCAGTCCAGGCGTGGCGCTGTGAAAGCTGGGAAAAGATGACTGCTTATCTGAGATTATCAACTTGTATGCAGCAGGTTCCTTTGGGGAATCGGACTAAATTAATCTGCAAACAGCGGCATCTTTTGATTTTTCCAGCATATTGGTCCTGGCATAAGGGTCAAGACATTCTTTACTCGGGACCTGATAAGGATATTATATCTTCAGCCTGTGCTACAACTCTGATTCTGTTTAATGTTTCTGTTTCAGACTATGGACAATATTGGTGTCAATTGGAGTTGCCTAAGTTACTTTACACAACTTCTTTTTCCATTCGTCTTATGCCTCCACGGACTCTAATGCGGAGGCGGAGAGCTGCTATTATCTCAGAAACTAGAGACCTTGGTGATAATTTATGGAAGGAAAATTCCTACATCAAAGGACGTTCGGATTGCAGCAAAGAGTTTAAATGTAACTAATTGTTAGCTTTGTATGCATGTACCCACCTTTTGGAATAGCTATGAACTATAGAGATATTCATATTTTAAATAATTTTACTGTTGCTATGTTTTATGATACTGTTGAGAATATTAAGATGTTAAATGAAGAAGTGTCTGAAATTCGCCAAGTTACTTTATGCTTTAGATATAATGTTAGGAGTTTGTGCTTTAATTCATTTACATTGTTGTGTTTTTTATACATAATTATGAGCCTAACATTACAAGAACTGTTCATGATATGGAAGACCGCATAGCTGAACACGAAGCAGGAAAAGATGGCTTCAATAAGTCACTTTGGGCTTTGCTATGGGATTGGCTTCCTGACAGCTCATGGTTACGTTTATTGTTTCAATTAGTTGTAATAATTGTTATTACACTTATTATGTTATGTTGCTGTATTCAATGTATTCCTAATCTATTTCAAATGTGTGCCTCAGCCTTAAGTGTACGAAACCAAGTTTGCGAGGAACTGTGTATTTTGCCACTGAAACACCCCCTATCTTTGAATAAATAAAAAGGAGGGAATGTGGTAATATATCCATCATATTCTGCAAGTTCTTGTACAGCTTTGTAAGATCTGGGGTATCACAAACGCTCCTCATGAGGGCAGTAGTGTCTTTATGATGAGAGTTTGATCCTGTTATCTGCAAAGCTCAGAGGCCAGGAATCTGTGTGGGAGTTCACAGTACCTATCCGAGCCATTCCCATGAGACCTTTGGTGCCCTGCTTTCTCACGGGAACTTTATCACCTTCGCTGAGGCCTAGCTAGATAATGTTGCTGAGCTAATGTTGAAGTCATTGTTTTGATTTTGTATTTGCATTTTCTTAATAAATACTGCTACCCGGGGGCTCTCGGGGCTGGCAGTTGCTCAGACGTCTTCCCTGCGTCTCCCATCATTTTTCAATTGCCAGTCCATCACAGCCAGGCCCCCCAAGAAAGAGGTTGGGAGGTGCCTGGAGGCCCCAGGTCTTCTGGTTGTGGGGATGCGGTGCTTATAGTGGGCTCTGCGGCCTCTTTGGCCTCTCCACCTCCGAGGCTCTGAAGGTGCCTTGGGGGTCCCTGTGTCCCAGGTCTCCAGTCGTTTGGGGGTTTCACTCCCATGCACTCCTTGGCCCAGGAGGGAGAACTGGGGGTCTGAGACAGGAGGCAGAAGCAGAGGAGATGGGGGGCAGGGGGGGCAGGAAGCGCCAGCTGCCCAGGGCAGCCCCATGGCCCAGAGCAGGAGGAGCTTCCCTGCATGGAGGGAGGAGGAGGATCCCTGCAGGCTGTGGGAGGAGGAGAGGCTCCCACCCAGGCAGCCCGGGGGGGAGGGGAGCTCCAGAGCCAGAGAGGGAGGCAGAACTGGCGGGGCTTCTCCCCAGCTGCCTCCCCGGGTGGTTTCCTGGCTGTGTGGCTGGGAAGGCCTGCCTCCCCATGGTTATCCAGGCCCTCCTTAGGAACCTCCAGGTGGGATGAACCCTCCACTTTCCCAGGGAGGCCATTCCATGCCTGCAGGTCTCTCCAGGTCCTGGCTGGTCTTTTCTCCCCTCTTGGAGACCCCTGGAGAACTGGGCTCATGGCAGGCGATTCAAGGAGGGAAGAGCTCAGTCTTGGATTCAGCCACCCGGAAGTGCCACTCAGAAAGTGTCACCTTAGATATTCCAACCAAGTTGCTTTTTTAGGATGTTCTACATTTAATGGAGGGACCCCAATTTCTTTATTAGCAAGTGTGGGATGAAGGGCAACATTTTGTAGAGGTTATCAAGCTGGCTGAGAAAATGACCCCAAAGAGATCTCAGATGCTTTTCTGGAAATGATCATCAAATATTTAATTTGGCCACCCTGTTCTACTCCATTGGATTCACCGATGTTTTAATTAATGTCTTTGATGAAGGGAGAAAGGGAATGTCCCTTAGAAGCAGGGATGGATTTCTAAGACCATAGAACAAGGGTCTTCAAACTTGGCAAGTTTAAGACTTGTGGACTTCAACTCCCAGATTTCATGAGCTAACATGATTGGAAGGAGGAATTCTGGGGGTTGAAGTCCACAAGTCTTAAAGCTGTCAAGTTTGAAGGCCCCTGCCATAGAAGATCAAAGGGTCCATGGGGACTTGGATTTTGGGTGTGTCCATGTGAGGTGGCCTAAATTGAGATGGATTAAAATTAACATTTTTCTAATTGTCTATCTGGAAATGAATCTAGCAGGACAGATTTGTCACATTTTGGAATAAACCTCTCAAGGGGGAAAGCGGCCATGAGAGCAGAAGGGCCAGAGCCTGAAATTATGCAGGGACACACAAGGCCTAAATCTTAGGCCAAGCCAGGAATTCTCTACATTCAGGGCTTCCTGGCTCAGGACAGGACATAATTCTGCGTTATTCCTTGTATTTTTCCATTCACTGGACTGGTTTCCAAGGTGGCAGCTGGAAAACTCCCTGGGGAGTCAAGAGGGAGGAAGAAATAAATCCCCAGATTTTCCCTTAATTATAGGGGGGAAGAGGGACACCTGCCACGGCTCCTTTGCACATCTGGGAATGAGCCTGTAAACAAGAACTCGGCTAAAAGTTTGAAAATTAATTGGGGGGGGGGGATGTACTTTTATTGCTGAAAGAAAACAAGGCTGAGATGTGGTGATGAAAGAACAAGCAATCCTGGAGAGTTTATGCCCAGGTTTCCTGCCCTCCTGAAAGGGCTCCCTGCAGATGGAGACCTTCAATGGGGTCAGGGTCCCTTCCCTGAGAGCCAACCCACCCCCAGGACTCAGGCTGGGTCTCTTCTACACTTTTCTGGCTCTGAGGCACATTTGGTTTTTGGGGGGAGGAGAGTCAAGACCCCCCCAATGGGGGAGGCAAGAGTGGGGATGTCCCAAACCAACAGCTGCATCAGACGTAAACAAATCCCAAAAATGGTCATCATCAAGTTGCAGCAGGTGAATAATAATAATAATAATAATAATAATAATAATAATAATAATAATAATAATAATAGGTCAGCTGCAGAAGGCCACCTTACTGGGATCTGTTCGCATAATCCTCCGATACATCATGCAGTCCTAAACACTTGGGAAATGTTCAACTAGTGATTTGTGATGTGAAACCCAGCATGGTTATCTCATTTGCTGTGTATACTGTAATAATAATAATAATAATAATAATAATAATAATAATAATAATAATAATCCCTTTTCCTGATTCCAAAATATGGATCCATGAAGATCATGCAGTAAAACAACCAGGGGAAGCTCTGAAGTTTAGATGGACTTCTGATTGAAAGACAAAATGACTGATGATTTCTAGATTTAAAAAAATTCCAAGAGGGTGGGTGTCATGTCCCTGTCAGAGTCTGAATCCGAGGAGGAAGACGAACAGCTGATGGGGTGAGAGTGTGGCTCCATTGGCTGTGGAGGAGGCTGGGGAAAGGCAAAGTATGGCTGGGCAGAGCAGGAGGAGGTAGAACAAGGGAGAGGAAGTTCAAAGGAAGACCCCAGGCCCACCCCTTCTTCATCTTAGGACACACAGGGAGGAACGGAGAAGAGAGCAACATGGGTTGCGTGGCTTACAGGGGAGGAAAGGGCTCTGATTCCCTTCATTAGCCACACCTAGGAAGAGAGTTTAAAAGAAATGCATGATGACTGCAGCAGTTGCTGGGAGCAAACGTGACTTTATCCTGTGTTGTCTTTGCTTATCTGTGTTCCTGGCTATATGAGTTTTGCCATGCCTTCACGTTTGGAATTCTTGATCCTGCCCTGCCAGACTAATTACCTCAGTTTGGCTTGATTGGACTTAAAGTTACAGCTTTTGTTGACCATGTTTTGGACTTGATTCCCTACAGTTAAAGGCTGTTCCTGGGAGAGTTTTTCTCCAGCCAGAAGGTAACCTGGACATTGGGGGCAATGTTGGAGCCATTAAAGGGACTCTTATTGATTATCTGACTGTGTTGCCTTTGTGCCACACCCTGGCTCATCACATTGAGGGGGGGATGAGGTGACAATATTTTATTTCTTACCAACTTTTTTCTCCACAGGGACAAATAATAATAATAATAATTTATTTCTTTAGAGAAAGGGAGCAAAGTCAGTAATACCTTGAAGGAAATGTCTCCCCTTGAGGTGGGGCAGAAGCAAGGGCCAGGCCACAAGCTCAGGGAGGAGGGCGGCTTTCCAGGAAGGAGCATCTTCGGAAGGGAAGGGAAGGGAAGGGAAGGCCCCTCCAGGCTGCATTCCACCTGCCACTCCCTGAAGGACCCTTCAAAAGACCTCCAGGGTCTTTTGCTTTTTGTTAGAATTGTTTGTTATTTCTTATTTTCTTTTTTTAACTTCCCCTCTAGTTGGATTTGTATGTCTGGATTTTAGCCTTTAACCCAGGAACTAGAATATAATTTTTCTTTTGCTTCTTTTTTATTAAGAGAAATACATAGACCATCATTTTTTAATTTTTTTCCTCCTTCCCATTATCCTCTTTTTAAAAAATCCTTTTTATCCTTTTTTCCACATCCTCCTTTTTCTTTTTGCATATTACTGGAACCAATTGGATTAAGGGATACAAGTGCCTTAAGATTTTTCTCCTCCTTTTTTATTTTTTGGAGTGGCAGCTTCTTGCTTTCACTCTTTCTTTCCTTTTCTCTCTCTCTCTCTTTTCTTATAGCTAAGTATTACAAGATGAGCAGAAAGACAACAGCCCCAGCTTCTTCAATACCAATAGCCTCCTCTTCACCATCTGGAGGAGAACGATCAATGCAGACAATGTTACAACAGGAGAAAGAGAAGGAAGTGACATTGCAGATGATTTTGCACAGAATCCAGAAGATTGAAAGGAGAACAAAGAATATTGAGCAAAGAACTGAAAAGACAGATGAGAAAATAGAGAATATTCAACCGATGATGATGAAATATGAGGACAGATTTAAGGAAATTGAAACAGAAGATATACAAAGAGATAAGAAAATTGGAGATATTGATACTCAATTGAAGTTGAAAAGGGCAGGAGTGGACCATTAGAATGGGAAATCGATAGATAAGGATTTTACCTGAGATTTCAAAATGTAAAAAAAGAAAAAGGTGAAAACCTTGCTGAAATAATGACAGAAATATTGGCAGAAGTGTTAGAGATAACCAAAGAGAAGATGATGGATGGGATGGATGAAGTGTTCCATGTCTATACAAGATATGCAATGAGAAATAAGTTACCAAGAGAAGTTCACATCAGATTTACTAAGAAAATTATTAAAACTCAGATACTGCATGTGGCAAGAGAGAAAACATTAAACTACAAGGACAAAGAAATTGTGGTGCTGAAACAGGTACCAAGAAGAGTAAGAGAGATGAGAAGAGAATATTTATTTTTGACTAAAGAGTTACTTAAAAGAGGAGTAAATTACAGATGGTTGATACCAGAAGGTCTCTTGTTCACCTGGCAGGAACAAAGACACAGAATTGACACAGTCGAAAAAGCTGAGCTATTCTACTTAGAATATCTTAGAGGAAAGAAGGAAGATACAAGGAAAGAAGAGTCACTAATCGAATTTCAAGAGGAGTGTATAGCAATAATTGAAAAAGAAAAAGAAGGTGCAATAGGTGATGTACCCAGAGAGCAACGAGAACTAAGATCTACTAGAGCAATAAAACCCTCTTACAAAGCCTAATATGGATGAAAGAAAATTTATTACAATTAACATCAATGGACTTAATTTAGCTACTAAAAGAAGAAAAGTATTTCATAAATTAGAGAAATTAAAGTTTGATATAATCTGCCTACAAGAAGTACATATTAAAAAACAACATGAATATATATTGAAACAAAAAAAATTAGGGAAATTATTCACATCATTGACACAATGTAAAAAATGAGGTGTGGTCTTATATATTAGAGATACAATTCCAGCAGAACTAATTTATACAGATGATGATGGAAGGATTTTGATGGTGGAAATAATGGACAATAATGTAAAATGTTTATTTTAAATCACAATTTATGCTCCAAATGACAATCAAGAAGAATTTTACAGGAAATTACATATGAAAATAATTGAACTGGACTATGCTAATATTTGTATGATGGGAGATTTCAATGGAATAATTAATGATCAATTGGATTATAAAACGCAGAAATCAACAAAGAAAACTAGAAAGACACTACCAAAATCTTTCTTTCAAATGATAGAAGAAGCAAACTTAAAAGATGCATGGAGAGAGAGAAATGTGGAAAATAAGCAATATACCTTTTATTCAAACAGACATGAATCATGGTCTAGAATAGATATAATATGGATGTCAGCAGAATTACTTGCTACTATATGAGAAATTGAAATAGAAACAAGCACAGGCAGATCACAACTCAATGACAGTCATTTGGAAAGGACAAAAGAGGAGATCTAGATGGACCTTAAATAAGATAGTAAAGGAAAAAGACTTCAAACAGAAAATAGAGAAAGAATTGGTTTTCTTTTTTAAAGAAAATAAAAAAGAGGATACATCTTTACAGAATCTCTGGGACACGATGAAGGCCTACACAAAAAGCTATATACAAGGCTATATATATAATAGGCTATATATAATAGACTATACAGGGAACTGAAAAAGACTTTCAAAAGAGGACTATAAGAGATTGGAAAAAGAATTACAGAAATTTCCGCAAAAAAAGACATTAAAATTTAAAACATAAAATGGGACAAATGGAAAAAGAGGAATTAGCACAAAAAATTAAAAATGCTAAACAGAATTACTTTGAAGATGCAAACAAACCAGGCAGATAGTTAGCCTATAAATTGAGAAAGGAAAGAGAATCAAGAAGGAGTAGCCAATTAATAAATGAAGAAGGATATGTTTGCTATGGAAATGAGAAGAAAAAAAGTATACAAGATTATTATGGAAAACTGTATTATCAAGAGAATATTCAAGAAGAAAAAGTTAAGCAATATTTACAGAAAGCGAAGTTACCCCAGATACCCAAAGACATTGAAGCAATGTTAGAAGGGAACATTGCAATGATGGAATTAACAGAAGCCTTTAAAAAACAGAATGTTGGAAAAGCACCAGGTCCAGATGGATTGCCAGCAGAATTTTACAAGACTTTCCAGGAAATACTGAATCTTCAACTATTAGAAGTCATGAAAGAAGTTATGTCAAAGAAGAGAATACCCAAAACATGGTCAGAAGCATATATTACACTTATACCGAAGGAAGACACAGACCGCAGCAAGTTAAAAATTATAGACCTATATCCCTATTAAATTCAGACTATAAAATTTTTGTTTCAATCTTGGCAGAAAGACTGAAAAGATACTTAAATAATTTTATTCATGCTGATCAAAATGGATTTCTGCCAAAGAGACAAATCAAAGACAAGGTGAGAATAATTCTGGATGCTTTGGAATACTATAAGGCACATCCTGAAAAGCAAATGGCCTTGATGTTTTTAGATGCACAAAAAGCCTTTGATAATGTGAGCTGGTGATTCATGTTATTGCAATTGGTACAAATGGGCTTTGGTAAAAAATTTATTCAAGCCATTGAAATGATATATCATAAACAAACTGCAAAGGTTATGATAAATGGAGAATTAACAGAATCCATAGATATAAGAAAAGGGACTAGACAAGGTTGTCCACTGTCGCCCGGAAGTGTTGAATAGGAATATTAGAGAAGAAAAAGAAATAAAGGGAATAGAAATAAAAAAGGACCCATTGGAAACAGCACCTAAATTAATAGAAAAGATAGAAAAATATGGAAAAGTAGCAGGTTTGAAAATAAATAAAGATAAAACAAAGATATTAACAAAAACATGCTAGCAAGACAAAAGAAAGTTGGAAGAAGTTTTAGAAATATAGGTCACAAATAAGGTTAAGTATTTAGGGATATATATTACATCAAGATGTAGCACATTGAAGGAGGATAATTATTTTAAACTCAAACAGCAGATTGCGACAGATTTGACAAAATGGGAAAACTTACAATTATCATTGATTGAGAGAATATTTACAATTAAGATGAATGTATTGTCTAGAATTTTATACTTATTCCAAACAATTCTAATTCGATTAGGGAAAGAGTTTTTTGAAGACTTAAATAAAATTGTGTTGAAATACATCTGGCAGGGTAAGAAAGCAAGAATAAAATTTACACTGTGACAAGGTGCAAGAATAAGAGGAGGGTTTGCCTTGCCCAACTGGGAATTATATTATCAAGCATCAAGTTTGATGCGGGTAAAGGAATGGATAATGTTAAGGAATAGTAGATTATTGACTTTAGAAGGCCATGACTTGCTGCTGGGATGGCATGCTTTCCTCTGGTATAAGGGAACTAAAACACAGGGGTATTTTAGAAGACATTACATTCGAGAGGCCTTGTTTTTAAATTGGGAGACAATAAAAAGACAATATTTTTGAAAGATTCCATTATGGATATCTACCATTGAAGCTTTTTCTTATCCAATAATATATAAAAAAGAACAAACAGTTAGATATGGTGAAATAATGAAAAGGATGAACTGAAATCTATGCAAGCGTTGGAAGAATAAGGTGTAAAAATGAATTGGTTTTCATATTTGCAAATACAATCTATATTTGATAAAGATTTTAAAACAGAAGATGTCTATGGTAAGTTGACTGATTTAGATAAAATTCTGATGGGTACTGATGAAAAGATAATTAAATTTTTTATGGACATTTATTAGAATTGGAGGAAGAACAAGTTAAAGAAATGATTGCTTGGGGGAAAAATTTTGGATATGGGATTGATTTAGAGAAATGGCAAAAATTGTGGTCTCAAAATTATAAAATGACAATCTCAACCGCATATAAAGAAAATTTGTATAAGATGTTTTACAGGTGGCATCTACCCCCCAACGAGAATTGTGAGAATGTTTAAGAACAAATCAGATAAATGTTGGAAATGTCATCAGAGACCTGGTTCATATTACCATATGTGGTGGACATGTTCAGATGCAAATATTGGACTAAAATCCACACATAGTTGGAAAAAACGATAAAACAGCATATAGACTTTAAACCAGAGATCTTTTTTTTTAAGTAAAAAATTTTTAATTTTCAAAAAAAAAAAAACAGTACACAAACAAAACATAAGACATAAGAACATAAGACATCTTTTCCAACAACTACTTAACAAAACAAATAAGACATCTCATTTAAGTACAATATAATTCTAAATTATCACATTTCCACACATAACTTAATAAGCATCTTATATATTCAACTTCATATCTTATTACTGTTTTCCACCTTCTTACTGTTTCTTCCTTTATTTCTATTCAGTTTTATTCATTCATATATTTCATCTTACTATATTTCATATTGTTACTATTTCATATGTTCTTATCCAATATTACTCCTCAATAAGCAAATATAGACTGACAAACACATAACATAAAAAATATAAAACTTTTTTTTAGAAAGCGGCTTAACCCCGGGTTATAACTTTTGGTACAGACTTAAATTAAATTCATGCTCAGCTTGTATACTATTTCATATCCTGTTAAAGATTCTACATTTTACAGATATCTTCTCCCCTCTTTTCACTCTCTTAATTCTACTTTATTTATTTAATCTCAATTTAAATCATTTCACTTGTATTTTTTGTCCGTTCTTTTTCAATCATCCATTTATCTTTCTCTTAAACACAAACTTGTCCCTGTAATAATTGGTTGAAGTATGACACCTTTCTATTTTCCCCCCAAATTCAACGCTTAAAATTAAACATTATTTCTATTCTGATTCTGCTTAGTACATTCTAAATAACATTTTAGAATAAAAAAACAAACAAACATAATATTCTTATAGATATTAAAAATAGTATTCCCTAACAAATTAGTTAAATACGCATCAATTACACAGTCCCTACAATATTTTATTGACACATATTTCAAATACAAATATAAAATGCAGTCTTGTGTACCTTTGCAGAATCTCTATTAAAATTTTATTTTACCCTTTGTCTCTGAAAAAAAGTTGCTTGTAAACAAAACAAACAACATCTTGTTTAAAGTCCTTATAACTTCCCTTCGCTTTGTCTCTTCCTTCCTTGTCAAATCTAGCCTTTTTACCCCCCCCCTCTCAATCTCCCACTTTTTAATCTCCCCTCTCTGTTGCATTCCTCTTTTCCATTGCTTTCTATCATTATATCGATTTTTCACCTTTCTTTTCCCTTTCTTAATTATTTTTTTAGAGCTTAAATTCTTGATTTTCTTCTCCTTTTTTACCCTTTTTTGAAATCATATGTCCATTAAAGATGGCTTCTTCTTCATCGTCCCAGCCTCTTTCTTGTTGCATTTCCTGGTAAGCAAAAATCGCCATTTCTAAAAAGCCAAAGATAGATCCAAAAGAGCCATCTTCCTCTTGTCTTAGTTTTTCAAACTGCATTTTCAATTCTTCAAAAGACACCATTGTGAACAGAAAAAGATTTATTTATTTTTTTAAGCAGTCCAAATGTTTTCTTAGTCTTTCAAAAGATAGTTAAAGTCCCATTGTCATTTGCTCTTCCTGGGGGAGAATTCAATTACATAATTCCAAGACATTTTTGGGAAGTTTTATTACAGTTTAATCTCTAATATTATAAAACTCAAAGCAGTCTCCTTCAACAAACGTTAGTATAAATCATTTGCCTCTCTTTCTTCTCCCTTAAAGCAAAAAGATTTGAGTTTAAAAGTATCAATATTTGAAAATATAATTTCCCCTTGGCTTCAATTTTGAAAGTTAATGCCTTCTATTGCCAATACGGGTGTTTCGGATTTCCATCTGCTGCCTCTGTGGGAAGGAAAGTGAGGAGAAAAAAAAAGTTTTCCCTTTACTCTTCCACCGCAGCTTAACGATCCTTTGGGAAACAATATATCACTTGAAAAGCCAAAGTTCCAGGGTATTCAGATGTTAATTGTTGTCCCGGTTCAGCCAAAAGCTTTCTCTGTTTTTTTCTTCCTTCAGCACCCCTCCTGCGCAATCTTTTCCTGGATGCCAGCCTCTTCATGGCGGCCATAAGACCGTCTAAACCAGAGATCTTTTTATTGAGAGTCATACCAGACATATACAATAAAGAACTGAAATATTTGATTGTAAATGTCTTAACAGCAGCTAGAATTGTATTTGTGAAGAACTGGAAAAATGAAAAAAAAAATTGATGCAGGAGGAAGTTACTAAGAAAATTATGGACTGTGCTGAAATGACTAAATTGACATTTGAAATTAGAGAACAAGATAAAGATAAACAATTTTATATGATATGGGATTTGTTTTATCAATGGTTGGACAAAAAGACATGGTAATGTAATAGACTAGGAAATTTTGTAATAGAAGTTTAATAGATCGATATAAAATATAATACAGATATATATAACCATTGGATGAAAGTACAATATAAATTTTACAATAAAATTTGGAATATCTCATATAAAATGATATGAATAAATAGTTTAGTCATGGATGATTAATAACTGATAAATAGATAAACATGTTAGTTTGACAATGTGAGAATTTATATAAACCGTGAGCAATGACTATGAAAGGATAGCACAAAAGATTTGTAACCAACTGACACACTGTATGTATGTAAAATGGAAGATGGTTTTATGTTTTTATGTTTTGTTTGTATATGTTTGTCTTAAAAAATAAAAATTTTACAAAAAAAAAAAAAAGACCTCCAGGGTCGCTCTGGGTTTTCTCCACTGGGGCTTCCCAGACCTGGGTCTCATAGAGGACATGGAGGGATACCTGGGTTCCATCCATTGAGTCAGCCTCCAAGGCCTGATAAAAAAATAAAATCAGTTGGTCCCGGGGTTGTAGTATTGAGGAAATTAAGCGAGGCATCTTATTTCCCTTTCTGTGGTCTTGTATAATTTTACTTCTTTATATCCTGCTTTTATTATTTTTACGAATAATTTAGGAGATTAAAATTGGGTTTCCCGGGTCTGTCCTGAATTAAGCTCAGCAGATTGTGGGAAGACGGGGGTTTATAATGTTTAGATCAGATGAGACTTCTTACCTCGCTTTCTGTAGCCTTATATAATCTTATTTACTGAAAAATCACCTTTAATTATTTTTTAAACAAATAATCTAGGAAATTAAATTTGCTCTCCTGGGTCTGTCCTGGGTCAGCTCGGTGGTTTGCAGGAAGATGGGTGTTGTAGTCTTAAGGAGGTGAGTGGAGGCTTCTTCCTTCCCTTTCTGTGGCCTGGTATAATCTTATTTCTTCATTTCCTGCCTTTATTATTCTTACAAATAATCTAGGAAGTCAAAAGAAACAGGGTCAACTGGTTGCTTAGCAAGTGTTCTAATTTATGACTGGCCTCCCCAGAGCTACTTGACCGGTTTTTGGAGTTTTGGCAGCCATGCACACACATACACACACACACACACACACACACACTCCCTTCCAACCCTGCTGGAGCAGGTCATTGGACTAGAATCGGCAAAGCATCTCTGATTAGATTCTAGTAGTGAATCAAAGTGCTGGTCTTCTGCAGTGTCTGGGTGACTTTTGTGCCCACCTACCTGAGCACCAAAGGGAAACACATGGTGGCTGTGCAGGTCTTCTCCATCCTGGCCTCCAGTGCTGGTCTGCTAGTCTTCATCTTCATCCTCAAGTGCTACATTATCGTTCTGAAGCCAGACCTGAACACAAAGGAGCATCTCACAGCCAGAAGAAATGTTGGAAATGTGAGACAGAGGAATTTTAATTCTTAACATGTTCCAACAGAACAAAATTATAAAATGGTTCAAGTGGTTCTCCAGATGAGTGATCAATTATTTTTTTGTTGAAGTAAATAAAAGTTGCCTGGAATATTTCTTGGAGGAATGTGAGCGTGTTAGCAAGATAGAAATACCGAAGGAATGTATGGGACAACACTAATGTCCTCATTTCTAAATTTATTTTATCCAAGCTGCTATGGCAATACAAATGATAATTTCTTGTTATTTATATAATAATTCCTTCTTAAGGGCAGCAACACTAATTGGGTAGAGAGGTAACTTGAGTCTTGCTAGTTATTAATATTCATGCTCCCATCATCTTTTAAATATGCATATGTATGTTTGCTCTCTTTTCCTGAAATGTAGAAATATAAGTGCATTCTTTTGCCTGTAGGAGTTCCTCCCATTATTTTAAGGAGGGGACACAGAATAAATAAGAACTGCAGTGAGCCTGGATTATTGGCTTTTGGGGGTCTTGCATTTGATTCCACAGAAACTGGTTTCAGCAGGCAGGCAGGCAGGAAGACAGACAGAACTTTTGGATGGATGGATGGACAGGTAGATAGGTAGGTAGGTAGGCAGGCAGGAAGACAGACAGACAGACCTTTTGGATTGATGGATGGATAGGTAGATAGGTAGGTAGATAGATCTACATTTGTAAATAGGTAGGTAGGTAGACAGAAAGGCAGGCAGGAAGGAAGGCAGGCAGATAGACAGACAGACCTTTTTGATGGATAGATGGATAGGTAGATAGGTAGGTAGATAGGTAATGTCAGCCTTCAAGATCTTTTCTACTCCTTTGCATCTTTCGGCTGCCATGAGTAACGGGGGGAGGGGTTTCGTCTGGGAAGAGAGCTGGAGGTGTTACATTCTTGTGTTGTATAAATGAGGAGTGGGGGGGAGTATGAATTCCTGCTCTTTAAGTTTCTATTTCCTTGCTTAGCTTTCTTTCCTTTGCGCAACTGCGAATCCTTATCAAAATATGTCAAGGTCAACGGACAGAGGCCTCATCACCATCTGAAGATGCCCACATGATCATATTCAGAACTTTTAATTGGAAGAGTCTTTTGAACTTTGGGGGGTGGGAACAATTCCATCACTTTGTATATGTGATCTACATGCCTAATTTCTCAGATTCAGAATTCTACCTGTAGCTTCCACTTCGAACTTCAGTAAAAGAAAATTCTTTCCTCTAATTTATGGAGTCTAAGTATTTCTTTCTTGGATTTTGAATGGAGCACAGACTGACAGGTAGGTAGGTAGATAGATAGATCTACATTGGTAGGTAGGTAGGTAGGTAGGTAGGTAGGTAGACAGAAAGACAGGCAGGCAGGAAGGCAGGCAGACAGACAGAGCTTTTAGATGGATGGATGGATGGATGGATGGATGGATGGACGGACAGAATGCAACAGTGGTGGCAGTTTGGGAAAGTAGAGTTACTTTCCCAAAGTGCTACCACCACTGCGTTCAAGGCACCAGCTCCATAGGCTCACCCCATTGAGCCACTTGCACCACTCTGGTGCAACAGTCATTAGGTTGAGCCTGTGGTGCTGGCGCATTGAACTGAGAACCTAATGGGGGTGGGAGAGATAACCACCCCTGTTTTCCTTAGAGCACCCATTCCTTAACTGTCCCCAACCTCCCCTGTCCCTCGTGGGCAGGGCCTTGCTTTGCAAGCTGAGGACAACCATCATATGCACTACGGAGGGGCTCCACTTAGACATCCCAGTCAAACATACACCCCTCACCACAATAGGTCCAATTGAGAGAGACACCCATCTGTCCACAGACCCCAGAAGCCTACTGGCCTCTCCATGGGGACAGGATCCCACAAGTAGGATTGCTACCCAAGTTACAATTCAAGGAAAGACAGAGCCACCAACCTCCATTCCCCAATACAGAATACAGTCAGAAGCAATAGAGTTGCAATAAAAGCATGCCTAGAACAGGGGGTACTGCACAAATGCACCTCCCCCTGCAACACCCCAATCTTCCCAGTCCCAAAACCCAAACTAGAAGGAAAACCTAGTTACTGTTTTGCACACTACATGAAAACTGTCAATAATCACATGGTGCCAAGTGCACCTGTGCTACCTAACCCAGCCCCCATAATTGCGGAAGGGCCAGCATCAGCCACCCACTCCACAGTCGTGGGGCTTTGCGCAGCCTCCTTTAGCATCCTTCTTTAGAGCCTGCTTCACAGGACCGCTTTGCTTTGAGGTGGGATAAAGACATACCGAGTCACTCACCCTGTTACCCAAAACTTAAAGGCAGACCTTGCTTCTACCTCACTGCCACACAACCTCAATGTTTTTGCATAAATTGCCGGTCAATTTGAGTGAGCTTCCTGACAATAATTGATTTAGGATCTATGACCCATTACTTGTTGGTTGTATGGGCCAAGGTCCAGGAGGCTCTGAGTTCTAATCCTCCCTCAGGCAGGAAAACTTCCTGGGGGAGTTTGAGCAGACCACCAGGAGACCTTTGAATTCCAGTCCCACTTTAGTTCTTATTGAATTGGAGTGGGAAAGTTGGAAGCATTTTCTCAGATTAATGTAAGATACTAAAATTGGAGATTCCTAGAGTGTGAGATGGCTGAGTGTACAATATTGTGTGTTGTGATGGAGGAAAGGGAAATTGTGGGATAAATGCAGTGGTGGGGTTCAAATGCTTTTCCTACCGATTCAGTGGGTGTGGCTTGGTGGGCATGGCTTGATGGGCGTGGCAGGGGAAAGTTACTTCAAAATCCCATTCCCTCCCCACCCCACTAGCCTGCTTTCCAGCTCCATTCTCCTGTGCATGGCAACCAAAGGAGATCCAGCCGATCACCTGGGACTCAGAGAAGAGATGGGGGCGAGGCCAGTCAGAGGCGGTATTTGCCAGTTCTCCAAACCACTCAAAATTTCCACTACTGGTTCTCCAGAACTGGTCAGAACCTACTGAATTCCACCTCTGAATAAACACCTCTTCCATGTGGCACAAAGCCTCAAGTCTCTGCCTTCTTCTACTGCTTGTGCGAGAACCAGAGTGATTTGTGTGAATCTTAGACTGACCTTCTTCTGATCCACCAGAGCTTTTCTTATCTCCTTAAAATGGAATTTGCAAAGGGATCCTATTCGAAATTAGGAGCCTTTATGAGACATCAAAATTGATTCCCAATTGATCAGCAATCTCTGTGGTTGGAGAGCAGAGCAGCTTCCATGGGTGCCTCTTCCTAGAAACCTAGAAGTCCCCCCAATTATTCAGTCCCTTCTGGAACCTGGATAAACATTATGTAGCATTGAAGGTTTGTAACCCAGTCAATGATGCGGCTGCCCTGAGACAAGATCCCTGCAACCTCTTCCTGGGAAGAGTCCAAAGGTCCCCTTTCTCTGGACATCTTCCCCAGCCCTTCACAAACAAGAAAAGCTTAGAAGAGGAGCAGAGAAATGCTTTAGGTACAAATTGTACAGTGGAAAATTAAAGGGCCTGAAAACTGCTATTTTATTTCTCTAGTTGATGAAAAAATATATATATACAGTGGAAATTT
>NW_028262537.1:0-23117 GCF_049901715.1 Pseudonaja textilis | reverse complement strand
AAACCACTGAGGTTAGATGGAAGAAGTGAACTAGAAATACATTGGACGAACATAAAAGAAGATTTCCCCATACCCCCTCCCCTTTTCAGTTGCACAGATGTTGGGAATATCAGCTAACTGGACGTCTCTTTGTTTACAAAGCAGATCCAAAGTGCCCTTTATTGCCTTCAGGGCCAAAAATAAGTATATCATTCATGTTTCTAAGAGAAGACATGCATGACCCTTTCCAATATGTTTCTCTAGTCACAGAAAATATGTGGAATAATCTCGGGTTCAGGGATAAGTAAAAACTGTCTTGCAATATTTTGAAATGCAAAATCCACATAACGATATCCTTGTTGACATTTGAAATCAACCCAATTTAATCTCTCTTGGACTATCTGTAAATTCTGAAGAGAGAAAACTCATGTTTTATGATCTCTCTTCTTTTGCTACTTTTCACATTCATATACTCTAATAATATGAATAATAATATGAAGTGGGGTTCCCTCGTCAGATTTCTCCATTTTCAGTCTCCTCATGAAGTGTCCTCATGACTTCATGGTCACAACAGTATGGAAGTAGTTTGCTGTTGCCACTTTTGGGCTTTTAGATTTTTTTTTCAAAAAAGTTTAGCCTGCAACCTGGAATTGCCTAGTTTCCTTCTATACAAGATTATTACGATACAAGATTACTGGTACTAATCCAGTTCTTTCCTGCTTAGGTCTTCAAAGTCAGCCAGGAGCAGATAGATGCTAACATCTGGTAGAGCTCTTCTTATACTCACCTATATACTGTTTCTATCCACAGGCTTTTAAGCAAAGAAACAGAATTAATACTGGAATAGCAGCAAGCTTCTTTTAAAATTTAGTTTTGCCCCCTATTTTTTAATCTTCAGTTGACAATTCTTTTTTACAGTTTATAAATTCTTTGATATGTGGAGAAGAAGTGGTTTGGGAAACTGTGCTTCTGGGCATATATTCTTGATCATTGAGTCTTCCCTTTTCAGCCCCAATGAGCAGAAGACAATTTATTTCCTTCAGTTTGCCAGTCCAACAGGCTTAACACTTAAATCTATTTGCAGCCCTTCTGCTGCTACAATTTGGTTGCAGTCCAAGAAATTGCAAATATATTTGTTTCTTTATCATTTGGGGATAACTTTTCTTTTACATTCTGCATATCACAGCGCAGGAGATATTGCAGAAGATCTCTAGTCCCGCTCTAGTCCTAGACAAGTTCATTTGAGGGCTCTTTACTTGAATCAGCATGCCTGATTCTTTTTATTATGGAAATGATCATCTTTGTGAATTTCTCTTTTCCAGCTAGTTTTATATTATTATAACCCAGTAATGAGAGGAAAAAAGATACAGTCTAACATCTTGACAATGACATTTTCTGTTTGTTATAAAAATCATAAAAGACCAACTGCATGCTCCTACATTGTGTAGGAATGACTAAAACATGTTTTTAAAAAACTTGAACTTCCCTTAAAAAATGAAACATACATTGGAAATTGTTGAATTTGATGAAATCTGTACTACTTTGGTGACAGTTCCAAAAGTTACTGAAAAGTATCATTCTCGAGAAAAGAAAGAAATTCATTGAAATCAGTATTGCTTTCTCTTATTTCCAACAAAGTAATTAGTCAGATCCTAAGTATACATAAGATCCTTGGGACTGGAAGATATATGCTGTGATTCCAGGGAAAGAATAGGCCCAATAAGTTTTTATTTATATAATCCATCAATCTTAAAAACCATCACTCAGGTAAAATATTTTTAAAATCAAATATTTGTGAAAACTGTTATTATTAATAAAAAGAGTATAAAAGGTTCTTTTTAAAAATAAAGCCATATTATATGGCAGAACATGATTTAAAGTTTCTTTAACTTTTCTTCCTTTTCAGGTAAAATGTAACGAGCAGCCCAACAGAGTGGAAATTTATGAAAAAACTGTGGAAGTACTTGAACCAGAGGTCACCAAGCTGATGAATTTTATGTATTTTCAGGTAATAAGTTATTAATTACTAGCATAAGTGATGATCTCTCTGTCCAACCCGCCTCCCCTTTTTTTTGATGCACCTATTCTGGTGTTCCCCTTGCCATAACTTATCTGTTGAATAGAAGATGCTTTATATTGTTCTAAATAAAGACTAGGTGTTTGAATGTGTCTGGAAAAATCCGATTAATGCAATTTGTGTATATAGTCTGGTTCTATTGGCATCTTGTTGTACTTGCAATTAAGAGGGAAATAGCTTGCCCTTTGTGCTGTTTTTTTTTTTAAATATGGATTTATTTCTTATGCACAGAGAAATGCCATTGAAAGATTCTGTGGAGAGGTGAAACGTTTGTGTCATGCAGAAAGGAGGAAGGACTTTGTATCTGAAGCTTATTTGATCACTCTTGGAAAATTTATCAACATGTTTGCTGTTTTAGATGAGCTGAAAAATATGAAATGCAGTGTGAAGAATGACCATTCAGCCTACAAGCGGTGAGAGGTTTATAAAAAATTAACATGTTCAATAATGAATTTAATACTAAAAACAAGCAAATTAGTTTCATCCCAATATTAACCACCTACAAATTTTATAAAGTCATTTTTTTCTATGCTTATAAAATAAGTTACTTTTTGCACGCAATTCTGCTTTATATAGTAAAATGTATATGGCCATCCATCTCAAATATCTGAATCTGGGAAGCTAACATAAGCAGAAAAAAACCTATATATTTATAAAAAACATAAATAAGTAGCAGCTCAGCAAACAGCCTAAAATTAACTTCTCAGTTAATACAACCCAGAAACAGACTCACCCATATAATCAGGACTCCAGGTTCAATAGCAAAACAGGCCTTTAAGGCTTTGCAAAACACAAGTAAGGTCAGGGTGAGCCTGATTGTCATGTTTTCTATACCAGTTCATAAATTTAGATATTTCTAATGCTCTTCTGTGTTTTACAATGTCTACTTTGCTAATATTGGTAGAATGAATATATGTTGGAAATCTAAATATGTTTTCTAAATAGCACATCAATAACTAGAATTTCCCAGTAACTGGTAGGTCTTTTACTAAATATTCCATAAGGCATCAATCCAGGATAATGGATATGCCACACAGAATCATCTTACAGGGGAGATGGGTGGCATAAAAATTTAAATGAATGAATGAATAGTTCATTTGACTAAAACATGATTAAAATCTGCTTCAGATGCTTGCTTGCTATCACAATAATACAATCATCGCAGTATATTTCATTTTATTTAAATGGAGCTAGATACCAGCGAACCACAGTATTTATTTCAAATGACTCACTCTGCAGGATTTTCCCTTTAGGAGAAAAACACTATTTAGAATAAAAGTAGACTGGGACAGTTAGACCATAAGGTGGCAATAGTTTGCTTTAGTCATAAGTCATTGTTCCTGTTGAAAAGATATACACAGAACTTTGATACAATTATTTCATTTTATATACTTCATCTGTGCAAAATAACTTCATAGTTAGGTTCGAGATGAAATATTAATCAACCTTTGTTAAAGACATGGCTCAAACAGTTGTAATAAATTGTTACCTCTGGTTCATGTAGGTAGATGTTCTGCTTTCCATCTATCCCTTTGCTTAGACTAAATACTGAATACTGTAAATCTGTCATGATGGCAGAAAACTGTCACTTATGATTTGTGGGAAGGTTTGTGCCACAATACTGAACCCTTCAGCAAAAGCTGCCACTCAATTCATCTTGTTTTCAGTTCACTGAAGATGATTTTTTTTCTGCCCACATAAGAAGGGTGTGTATGATATGTACAAGGCCTCATCTTTTGCTATAGTAAAATGCACGATATTCATTGAATACATTAGAACTTGCTCCTAAGTTTTTACAAGCTGCACAAAATCATCTCTTCTGAGATGACGCTTGCCAAAATCTGCCTGGCAGAAATGAGCCAGGTGGTTGATTATGATGTTAATTATAATTATTAATTAATGGGCTCATGAACCTGGTTTCCTGTCCTCTCCTCTCCTTTCCTTTGACAAATACATTACATGCAGGATTTCCTCAGGAATCCTATGTCCCCATAGTATCTGTTGTTTGCTTTTGCATTCACAATCTGCTGTTGCCTTTGTGGGTTGGAAAATGAAGAATACCTGATGCTTTTTTAAAAAATCAACTTTCACCTGGTAATTGAAAATGACAAATTTCTGTTTTCACTTCATTATCTAATATGTTTCTTACATATTTCCATTCCTTTAAGTGTCTTGGTAGATTCTTTGAAACCTTAAATACATCAAGCTTATTTCATAGGAGTTTTTAATCTGTTGTTGAAAATACTATTTTACTACTCCTTTTCTTCTGTACTTCTACAACTTCATTATCTAGGTAATCCTCGACTTATGACCACAATTGATCTCAAAAATTTCTGTTGCTAAGCGAGACAGTTGTTAAATAAATTTTGCTCCATTTTATGACCTTTGTTGCCACAGATGTTAAATGACTTGGTGCCATTGTTAATTTAGTAACACAGTTGTTAAGTGAATCTGCCTTCCCTATTAACTGTGCTTGTCAAAAGGTCGCAAATAGTAATTACATGATCCCGGGACACTGCAATCATCATAAATATGAGTCAGTTGCCAAGCATTTAAATTTTGATTGTGTGACTATGGGAATATTGTAAAGGTTGTGTGAAAAATGGTCTTAAGTCACTTTTTTCTGTGGTGTTGTAACTTCAAATGGTCACTAAATGAACATAAGTCAAGGACTATCTGTAAGAGAATAATTCATAGAATTTAAGAGTGATATCTTGCATTCCAGTCTATTTTGGTTACATGTTTTTTAATCCACTTTTATTCTTACCAAAGATGGGTTAATAACATGAAATATCTAAATAAGGACTTATATGAAGAAGAAGCAACAGAGAAAGGAAGACTGTTAATTTCGGGCAATATAGTTATTTTTTATTTAACTAGTCAGCAGAAGAGAGATTAGAACATTTAGAATTAGAACATTTTCTTTTTAAAAACATAGCCATGATTGTTAAGAACTAATTTACTAAATCCAGTGACTTTCTTAGATGAAGTATTTTCAGTGTTTACTTCTCAGCATTAGGAACTACCAAGGAAGAAGGTTCACCTTTTCAGTGAAAAGAAAAGCATTTCTGCTTACATACCGTACAATGTGTTAACAGATCTGGTTGGGGAACTGAATACTAGTTTTTATTAAAATGCCTTTAATAATTTTTACTGCAATTAAAACTATAATATTTTATAATGTAATAAACTATAGTAATATCATGGCTTTACTTTCACATTATGATTAGCTTTTTTTCTTATTACTCATTCACTGAACCTGAGCAGATGGTAACCGTGGTTGCTTTAAAAAGTGTTGCATATGTCAGGACAAAAATTTTAGATGGCAACCCTAGAAAATCTCAGGATTTGTAGGCTAGGAACAGTGGTGGGATTCAAATTTTTTTAGTACTGGTTCTGTGGGTATGGCTTGGTGGGCGTGGCAGGGGAAGGATAATGTAAAATCTTCAGAGAGATAATCAGAGGTGGTATTTGCTGATTCTCCAGACTACTCAAAATTTCTGCTACTGGTTCTCCAGAACTGGTCAGAACCTGCTTAATATCACCTCTGGCTAGGAAGATAAGAGAATGCATAATCACAGGTACTGTAGCTACTATGAATCTTTCCTTTTTACTGATTTATTAAAGATACAGCCTCTATTTCTTAATTTATATAACTGATTGTGAAATAACATTAACTTACAGATATAAACAATTTGCAAGAAATCATAAAATGGTATAGTTATTTTTGTAGATTTAACTAATTTTCCCTTTTTTCCTGGAAAGGGCGGCCCAATTTTTGCGTAAAATGGCTGATCCTCAATCTATCCAAGAATCCCAGAATCTTTCCATGTTTCTTGCCAATCACAACAAGATTACACAGGTATGTTTTACATTTAACACTAACATTATATAAATAAACCACTAATTATTCCATGAATTTACATTATTCAAGTTTAATTACATTTACAAAATTCATTTTTTTGCTGTGTAATTAATAAAAGTATAAGCACTTCTAAGTGTGCCTGGTCTTACTAATAGTGGATGGTATTCATTGATTCTTTTTTCATTGTTTTAGTATGATTTAAAACAATGTTAAATCACGTTTTATTTTATTCTAGTCTTTACAGCAACAACTGGAAGTAATTCCTGGTTATGAAGAACTACTGGCTGATATTGTAAATTTATGTGTAGATTATTATGAAAACAAAATGTACCTAACACCTAATGAAAAGCATATGCTTCTAAAAGTAAGTTATATTGCTGGAAACTATATAAAAACAGGGTGAGATGCTATGGGGTGAGGTGCTGGCAACTTGAAATTCTAATATATCAGAATAATTATTCTATTTAAATATTTATAGCTTTTTATTGTTTCCTGTATAAAAAGGAAAAATCTTCCTTTCCTTTCCTTTCCTTTCCTTTCCTTTCCTTTCCTTTCCTTTCCTTTCCTTTCCTTTCCTTTCCTTTCCTTTCCTTTCCTTTCCTCTCCTCTCCTCTCCTCTCCTCCCCTCCCCTCCCCTTCCTCTTCCCCCCTCCCCTTCACCTTCCCCTTTCCTTTCCCTCAGATGAAAAGACCAGAATGGAATGAATACATCGATACAATTTGGTTATAGCTATCAAAAGAGTTGCAGAAGTAAATGTTTTGGATTCAGTGATTAACAAATTGATTCAGCATTTATTAATTGCACTGACTTTTAGCAAAATGAACATAATAATTTTTGAAAATACCAGTGCATTTTATTCTCAGTGGTGGTAGTTGTCTTTAAAATTGAACAAGTTAGAGACTATACAAAGAAGCTAACACAGAAGTTTCTAAAGTATATATAACCCAGCATTTAATTGCATATTATAGAAGGCTAACATTGGTTAGCATGTTTTATTGATCCCAGTGCATATTGTGCCCATTTACCAGAGAACAATATCTCCCGTTTTTAGCATTTTTGTTAAATACGAAAAAAAATCCAGCTGCCTACTGTTATTGTTTCTGGTGTAATCGATTTCCCCTCCTACTCTTTTCTGATCTTTAGTCTCTTGGATTGTAAGTTTCCATGTAACAATTATCTTGTTACTGATTCTTGCAAATTCTTCTTAAAGCTTCTTTGGGTTGAACAGCAATGTAAAATGCTTCAGACTTGCATTCTTGATCTGCAAGTAATGTTCCTATGTTCTTTTTCTAGGTGATGGGTTTTGGTTTATACCTGATGGATGGCAGCGTCAGTAACATCTATAAACTAGATGCCAAAAAGAGGATAAATCTCACAAAGATTGACAAGTTTTTTAAGGTTAGTGGAGAATTGTTAACATGAGTAGTAATAAGTAGTTTATTTCTCAGGCAACAGACTGAATCCTTGGCAACAAAACAACAGGTTTATAAGGGTCAATTTTGTACTTTATAGAAAGAAAATGCCAAGTTTTTGAATAATCAACACAATACTTTTAAGATACCTGAGCAATTACATATTGACAGCTTTCCAAGCTCGGATTATATACCTACCTGTTATGCTTGAAAGGTATAATAATTCAGGCTTAGAATCTGTTCAGGAGCATTTTGCCTTGTGGATGTTTTTCTCCGAGTTTCTAATTAGAATAGTTGGGTGGTGATGATATATTGGGTATACTTTACTGGCATCACTGTGTTTATGAGTTTTTGGAAAAGATTATTACATCAGAATTACATTGTATTGTATTTAAATTTGTGCACATTGTTTTAAATGACATTCTGATTTGGATCCATGATTTTGTGATTGCTTTGTTTTAATTGTATACATTTTAATGGTGTATAAGTAGTTTATTTGAAAAATATGGGACCATGAAATATGTGTAAGATTTGCATTTTTTTCTTATATAGCAGCTGCAAGTAGTTCCACTGTTTGGTGATATGCAGATTGAACTGGCAAGATACATTAAGACTAGCGCTCATTATGAGGAGAATAAATCTAGGTAAGAGTAAAAAATATCCAGCTATCTTTGTTGAACATGCTGTAGAATTGTTTTATAATATTATCAGCTTTATTATATCTCATTTGAAATCATGATATAGGATGATCTATGTTATTTTGATAGCAACAGCTAAAGATGTTAGATTTTCATCATAAGCATCCATCAATGCTGCTATGTTAAGGAAGGAAATTATACTTTGGAGCATCATAGTTCCTCAAGCCTATTCTGAGGGATACACAAGAAATTTAATCATAAGAAATGTGCTAGGACTTCTGTTTTTTAATCATTAATGGTATTTGCATATTTGACATAGGTTTAGTTGTCAACCTGAAATCTTTCTTTGGCTTAAATATAGACTTTATATTTTGAAGTTTGGATAGTTACTAAGTTTGGATAAGTCTGCAAAGATAAGTGTATGTGTAACATGTGTTTGATGGGGAAAATGCACCGTTCTTTTCATTCTTAATATTTATAACACTTGAGGAGTAGGAAATTCCATTGTTGCTATAGAATAAAATCCTTTTCCGAATAGGGCTAAAAGATAGCAGAAGTATGCATAATCATATATTACTAACAGTGGATAAGCCTAATATTGCACAAGTAGACATCCAGTGATTTTATTTTCTCCTACTGCCATTTTACATTATATTATCAAAATCTTGTATTTAATTGCTCCTAACTATTAAGCAATTGTCAAAGATTTCAGTTCAGCAAGAATTTAGTTGAACAAACTAAGGAAAAGAATTTTGATGGCTTGCTGTATAGTATGCAATCTTTCCCATTGTGCTGGCCTTATTAAAAATATTGTTTCCCTCAGAGTCCTTATTTGTATCATCCCCAGGAATAGTTAGCACCACGTGAGGCTGTCCTTAAAAGCTTTGAGCAAAATATAGCACCAATTCCTATAAGGAAAAATAATAGTTGTCACTATTTTCTGATCTCATTTTGCAGCTTTGGTTTTAATCTTTAATGATTTAAATGTGTCTGAGAGAGTAGGTGTGTTTGAACATGAAACTCTTCAGGAACGATCTGTTTTAAGTTGCTTCTATTTACAGGAGCTTGCTTTTCCGATAATATTCAGTCTGATTAAGTTGCATTTTCTTAATATAGCTTTTAAAACTGTATTAGTTGTTAGGATTGGCTATGTTACTTTATGTTCTAAATTACATTATTTTTAAATGGAGGAAACTTGTACAACATTTAGTTCCTGCAAAAGTAGTTTCAATTTTTAAAAAAATAATTATTAATTGGAAGTTTCCTTCTTCTCATTAGTGTGATCATTTCACAATTTGTTTTTCTCTTGCAGGTGGACATGTACTTCTTCTGGCAGTAGTCCCCAATACAACATCTGTGAGCAAATGATCCAGATAAGAGATGATCACATGCGTTTTATTTCAGAACTGGCTCGTTACAGCAATAATGAGGTATGTGGATTAGCACATTTTAAGGAGAGGTAATTTTGCCTTATGATCAATTATTTTGCATGCTTCACTCAAGAGACTCAAGGATATAACTGTTCCTTATACAGAACATTTAAACTCATTCCTATTGTATGTCGATAAAATATTTACTCTGGGTATGAAGTGCAATTCAGAATTCTGAGTTCCTGTCCCAAATGTTTTTTGAATATGGCTTTTTTTTTAAAATCTAGGCAGAGATTTTTTAATTGCATAAACAACATGATGTCAATTGATAAAAGTTTTGAGGAATGTTGGATTCAGTTCCCAAATGTTTTTTGGCATTTTCCTTGGCTGCTGAAATGTAACTCAAATGGCCCGCAAAAGATTTTTGAAGAGTTTTCTAACTATACTCCCTATTCTATCCCGCCCTTTTACCAAGTCATAAAAATATCAGATCAAGATAACTTTGTATGAATAAGTAATGATATAAATGCATTCTAATTATAAATTAATATATTCTATATCATGCTGACATGCATGCTCTTTACATGAAGAAATTTTGCAAGAATATAGACTGCTATGGAACAGATTCACTTAATTTTCAAATGGCTTATCTAACTAGACCAGACTTTTAGATGTTGGACATTACTCTTGTAAAGCCACATATTTTGAGGTATCAAATGAATAGAAATAATATTGGACTATCACAAATTCTCATTTAAATTTGAATAAAATGATTCTTCGTATACACTGGTTCTGTGCATTTAAACCTTGCTTTCATTTTATATAAAATCATTTTACAGTCATTTATCCCTTGTAGGTGGTGACTGGATCAGGACGTCAAGAAGCTCAGAAAACAGATGCTGAATATCGGAAACTTTTTGATCTTTCTCTTCAGGGTCTTCAACTTCTATCACAGTGGAGTGCGCATGTTATGGAAGTGGTATGTGGAAAAATAAGCAGGAAGTTTTAAAGGAGAAATTAAGGAAAAACATTATATAATTGTAATCTTAGATTGCATTTAGTAAAACAAATCTTATTGCTTATTTCGAGACCAACATAAGTGAATTAAGAATCACAAGATAGGTAATCATATCTTCAGCAGATCTAAAGTTATCATAGCTATTGTGGCCAAATATCACATTGTTGAATTGTGAAGCAATTTTTTTCACTAGTTAACTCAACATGGTTTTAGGGACCCAAGTTTCTCTTCATCATAATTACATGAGAACATAGCACAAGTAGTAGTTACATTGTGCCCATCAACTGATGGCAAATATGTGGATCTGGCCTTGAAATCTTGCAAGGCTATTATACTGTATGGGCCCTTTGCTAGAAGGAATAATTGTCAGTTATTCCTTCTAGGAGACAGCCCATACAATATTGCAGATTTCCATGCCAGGTCCACATATCTGATCAATCATCTTCACTGTTATTGTAGACTTTTGAATGCACAAAAATAGCCTTGTACTATGATACAGTCTGGTTTCAAATGCAGTATTTCAGAGCCACACTTTCTGTGTCAGCATAGGACACCTGTAGGATACCAAAAAAAAAGTCTGATTTGGCAGCCTAAGATCAAGCTCTGCCAATTCAGTGGCAAAATGGTGGCTTTCTTTGTAGGATAACTGCTTTTCAGTGTTTAACTGCTTGTACAATTTAAAATAGATGTGTTAAGCTTCTGATGACTATTTTGTGTAAAATAACCCTTCTCCCCCATACATACCGTATTTGCCGGCATATAAGATGACTTTTTTGCCCTGAAAAACATGCCTCCAAGTGGGGGGGTCGTCTTATACGCCGGCAAATACGTTGTTGTCACTCGGTGCAAGAGTGACGGGGGCGGAGCTCCGCAACTTGCGAAGCCCCTTCAAGCCCAGCCAGAGTCTCTCTTCCTCCTCCTCCCCCCCTCCGCCTGGCTCGGAGCGCTTGCGGAGGCCAATCTGGAGGTGGGTGGGGGTGGAGCGGGAGGGTCTCTGATGGGGCTGCTTCGCCCAGCCAGCCCCGAGCCGCGTAATGGCCCGGGGAGTGGGGGGGAGAAGGTGGTGAGAGTGGACTGTGGTGCCCCTCCTTCTGGGCAGCAGGGCGGGGCCGACAATTTGCTCCTCCCACTTCTCCCTCCCTCTTTGAAAGACCGGGAGAGCTGTGCTTGGGGTGGGGGGGATGTCCTCGCGAAGTTCCTGATAGGACCCCACTGGGCAGGGCCACCCGGCTCCTGAGCTGCTTTCCAGGGTCCCCTTGGGAAGAAAAGGGTCTGGTGGGCGGTGGAAGAAGGCGAGGGACCTCCTCCCGCCTCCTGTCCCGTCCCGTCCCTCCTCTTGTCCCCTCCTTCCTTCCCCGCTTAAGAGAGAAAGATCCGCCTCCCCGGCACCGAGCTGCCACCCAGCGCCGTGTCTCCCGGCCAGCGCGCGCTTGCGACTTGGGAACCGGCCAAGCGACTTTAAAACCGAGCGGAGGCCAGAGATAGCCGGAATTACCCTCCGCACCACACACACACACACACACAGAGAGAGAGAGAGAGAGAGAGAGAGAGAGAGTTGGCAGCTGTCCATCCCTCATCCTTGACGAGTATATAACAAACTCTATATTTTGAATGGAAATGCTGGGGGGTCGTCTTATATGCCCAGTCGTCTTATACGCCGGCAAATACGGTAATAATTTAGATGAGATCACAAATTTGTGACTGCTTATTGTCAGGGACTCCTTTGACACCTGCCATGCCCTTTTAGCCCTTGGAGCCCCCCCAAATTAAAAACGGAAACTATAGCACCTACCTCAAAAAGTTATCCACCTTATATACAGGTGTGGGTTTCTACCAGTTCTGTCCACCTCTGTAGAACCGGTAGCTCTGAAGAGCAGCAGACATAGAACCGGTTCTATGTCTGCTGATACTTTTGCCCACCCGCCCACCCGGGCTCTTACCTGATCTTTATTTCCTGATTTTTCAACTTCAGCTGCTGAACGAGGCACAGCTGCAGTTAAAAAAGCAGGAAAAGAGGGCTGTTTCAAAGGCTGCTTTTCTGCATGCAGCGTGCTGATGACGATTTACAGGCGCGCGGCTTCCATCAGGCAGGGAAGCTCGTAAATCCCGAACTGGTAGTTAATCCTGTCGTATCGTACCCCTGCTTATATGTGATATGGGAACTTCATTTAATGTATATCCTGTTATTCATAACAAAGGGTATTTTTTTATAAATATATGCAGGACAGCCATGTTGCTTATAATATACTTGTTAGCAGACATTACTCTGATAGTCTTATAAAGTTTATTTTTATTTATTATTTTGTCAAAAGCTTACGATATAATAGAAATAAGAATAAACATGTTTAACTATAAGAAATAGGAACTAATAATTGGGGACAATAGGACAAGGACGGTAGGCACAATTGTGTGCTTATGCATGCCCCTTTTTGTTGGGATTTCTGGAACAGGACAAGAGGTAAAAGCAAAAGAAGTTGATATAGAACTTCATATCTTAACTCTGGGAAAGGGTATAAACTCTGTGATAACCATCAGTATAACTTCACTTGTACTTCACACCAAATTATAGGAGTTTTTTCTTAATGATAGGAATCATTTTGAGTGATTTTATAGCATTGGTACCTAAAATATAAACCAATTAATATTTGCCTTTTGAAATGTACCAGGACAGAAATATGAATGTTATTTTGCTGTATTATATTTGATTCTGGTACGCTGTATAAACCTGTTAACATTTTAAAGTATCAAGTTTGGATTTAAATACTTGCAACTTGTCTTATGCTGCCTTTAATTACTTCATCTAGACTGAAAGATATCAAGCCACTTCAGTAGAGCCTGGATAAATGTAGCAATGTATATATAGAAGTTCCTTTCCTGCTGGGGTTATTTTGTGGGGGAAGTTTACAGGGTTATTCTTTTAAGTAGAATATGTTGAATACAATCCCATGTCAGCTGATAGTTTAGAGATACGAGTCTGATTTTTATTGTGATTCATTAGTGAATGGGAAGATTCATTTTATTTTGCTCAGTTCTGTGTCGTTTTCATTTTCTTTGTTGATTTCAGTATTCGTGGAAGTTAGTACACCCAACTGACAAATATTCTAACAAAGATTGCCCTGACAATGCTGAAGAGTATGAAAGAGCAACTCGCTATAATTATACAAGTGAAGAAAAATTTGCTCTTGTAGAGGTAAGAAAGTGCAGATGAATTCTGCAAAATCTCTAGCTTGCCCTCCTATAAATTTGCCTCATTAGAGAAAACTAACATCCCCTCCCCAATACAGGTCATTGCAATGATTAAAGGATTACAGGTGTTGATGGGGAGGATGGAAAGTGTCTTCAATCATGCCATTCGTCATACAATCTATGCTGCTCTCCAAGACTTTGCCCAAATCACACTTAGAGAACCATTAAGACAAGCCATCAAAAAGAAGAAGAATGTCATCCAAAGGTAGTGACTGACAACGATCTCATACCATCATATATATTTTTCAAACATTTATGTGAATATTCGGGAACATTGTTATGATTATTTACACTATAATGTGAAATCATAGCTTCCAGCTCTTCAGCTGACGTTGGCCTTCATACACATTGAGATCTTCCCAAGAACCTAGAATGTTGTAATGTATTTGTTTAATATATGTGTGAATCTAAGCAGTGTGGCCTTTTGCAATTGACAGGACCAGTTAGCAGTATTGGATGGCAATATATTACAAATGTAGTCCTCAACTTACGACCACAATCAGTTCAAAATTTCTGCTGTTAAGTGAGACATTTGTTAAGTGAATTTTGCCCCATTTTACAACCTTTATTGCCACAATTGTTAAATGAATCACTGCACTTGATAAATTAGTAACCCAGTTGGTAAGTGAATCTGGCTTCCCTATTGACTTTGCTTGTCAGAAGGTCGCAAAATGTGATCCCATGACCTTGGGACATAGCAACAGTCATAAATATGAACCAGTTACCAAGTATCTGAATTTTGATCACATGATGCGGCAAAGGTTGTAACTGTGAAATATGGTCATAAATCACATTTTTCAATGTCACTTTGTACGGTCACTAAATGAACTATTGTAAGTCAAGGATTACCTGTCATCCAAGATAGGCCTGTTATTTACCAAAAATTGAAAAAAAAAAAGAAATATGAAGTTATGATTGCATAATACTAGCCTTTGGTAAAATATATGCTTGGAAAGAACAGTTAAAATATATTTTCCCCACTTGCCTCTAATTCTTAGGATTTCTTGAGAATAAGTAATAGGTCTTTAAAAATTGATCAAAGTGGCAGCCTCCTAGATAATTCCAGCCTAAACATCCTAAAATTATGGTCCATGTCCATAACCAAACAATTTTTGATCTATGCCTAGGTCCCAGAACCACCTATTACATGCTCAGATGTTTTGCCCATCCCTAATGTATATAAATAGACTTCTTAGGTCAGCCAGAAATCTCATTTCATATACTTCCATCCTATGTGGAATCAACATAATTTGAAGATCTAAATGTATTATTACTTACAGATGTCAGGCATTGGTTCTCCCCAACCAATATCACATATATTACATGTGAGGGAGGCTTTGGTTATGTTTGTGTTAATTGTGGCAAGAATTTTTTTTCTCATGGTTTAAAATTTGCATGCTTTCAGACTCTGAATTATAAAATGATAGCATTATCAGTTGGTAATGTATTTTTAATATCAATTATTAGTGTATAATGACTTCAGAAAGCATATATCTAGTCCCTTGTGGTTCTTAAGCATTAGCTGATGCTCACAAACCCTCTTGAATTATGGTTAGTATCCTACAGGCTATCAGAAAGACTGTGTGTGACTGGGAAGGTGGGCACGAACCATTTAATGACCCTGCACTAAGGGGAGAGAAAGATCCCAAAAGTGGCTTTGATGTTAAAGTTCCAAGGCGTGCTGTAGGTCCCTCCAGTACCCAGGTAACTCCCTTTACTAATTCTTGCATGGGTATCATTGACCAAAAACTGAAATTACTGTGAAATAAACATATTTAAAATGCCATCAGGATTGGGCAATTTCATCGGGGATCCTATTTTGTAAATTTTCTATGCTGATTATGTTTTATTTTCTGCTGCTTTTTTAAGCAATGCAAGTAATTCTTTGTTTAAATGCAGATCTGGAGATTTATTTTTTTTAATATGTTCAGGATTTTGCTCCTGAAAAACTTCATTGCCTATTTTCCACTTAAATTTTAACTTTTTGGTGCATTTTTCAATTGGCTGCTATATTGAGGCGAAGGAGAGGAATTGTTTTTCTCCACTTAGAACTCTCAATATATCCTGTAAAGTTAAACCTTTGAAGCTCTGGCTTATCTGGCTAGAACACAAGAAAAAAACAATTAATTATAGTCTTTTAATTAATATGCATTCAGATCATGTCTAACTCATACAAGCGCAAACCATAAATGAACAGATGCTGAATTCCATAGCCATTGTGTATAAAAATGTTCTTGCTTGGGAATTTGCCCTTGAGCATGCTACATATCCAGTTCCACTGATGTTTGTGGCACCCTCAATAGAATTTACCAGGACATGTTACCTATCATCAGCTTTCTTTTCTTGAAATTTCTTTAGTGACATTTACTTTCCTTTCACAGTTCTCTATCTAACTATCTATTTATTACGAGAAATAAAAATGATTCCAATCAATCAGTTGTGAAATAATTTTGCTTGCAGTTTTCATGTTAGTAGCAGCATCTTCAATTCTTTCCCATTAATATATTGCTATGTTGCAACGAGAAATATTTGTAATAGGAAAATAAATTATCTTTGAATTTGATTGGCATGAGCTTCCTTAACAGAATTAAGATCTTTTTATGTGCTATAACAAAATAGTAGGCTGAATAAATAAAACTTCTTACTTCTTGTTGGTCAAAGGGTTCTGTATTCTTCACTGTCTTGCTATTCATGTTTTAACAAACTAATATACTGTATGTTTGTCTGGTTTTGTGCTTTCTCCTTTTCTCTAGTTAACCTTGTGTATTTATTAACGGATTCTCTCTTCTCCTCTTTTGCCTTTTCCTTTTCTGTTAGCTCTTCCTGGTTCGTTCTATGACAGAGTCCTTAAACTATGCAGAGCTGTTGAAGCAGCTCAGATCTCTGGGAATGGAAAAGTTATTGCATGTGATAAACAAGTTTCTGAGGCAGTCCTACATCTATCCCACTCTTTTAAACTTTGGTGGTAAGGCATTACTTATTATTTTTAAATAATGTCATGCCATGAACTGTTCCACTGCAAATTGTGGTGCTTTCCTCCCCCCCTCCCCCTTTCAGTTTCCTTCAGGTTAATTATTTTTTTACTTTCCTTATCAGGTTGCAAATTGAAGTAATCTTCCTTTTGGCAGATAAGTAAAGCTCAACTAATATGCCATGTATGTTTTCCTCCATCATAAATGTTCTGTTTAATAATGCAGCTTTACATGGTAAGAACCATGTTAGAGTCTCTCATTGCTGACAAAAGTGGTTCCAAGAAAACCTTGAGAAGTAGCCTTGAGGGGCCCACCATATTGGACATTGAAAAATTCCACCGAGAGTCTTTCTTCTACACTCACTTGATAAATTTCAGTGGTAAGATACATAGATGATCAGTGTTCAGCTTTAGCATGTCCTAATACTTCTAACACATGCCGGGAAAATGTTTCCAATTTATTTAACTTTGCTCTTATTTAAAATATTCTATCAAAGCTTAGCAGCTTGGCATCTTCTTTCCTGCTGTTGAGAAAAAGAGTGAGGGCGGATTATTTATTTATTTATTTTAAATGCTGCCTTTATTATGTTTAGAAATAATTCAGGGTGGCAAACATAACCTAATACTATGTGGACTCTGTGTCTGATCCAATAGGACTTTCGTTAAGTCTTTCACATTTGAGAATACAGGTAGTCTGCGACTTACGACCACAGTTGAGGCCCAAATTTCTGTTGCTAAGGGAGACACTTGTTAAGTAAGTTTTGATCCATTTTGCGACCTTTCTTACCACAGTTATGAAGCAATCACTACACTTGATAAGTTAGTAACCCAGTTGTTAAAGTGAATCTGGCTTTCCCATTGACTTTGCTTGTCATAAGGTCACAGAAAAGTGATCACATGACCCTGGGGCATAGGTCATAAATAGGAACCAGGTGCCAAACATCTGGATTTTGATCACATGATAATAGGGATGGTGCAAAGGTCATAATTGTGAAAAACATCCTAAGTCACATTGTTCTGTGCTCTTGTAACTTTGAATGATCACTAAACAAATTGTTGTAAACCGAGGACTACCTGTATTACATACAACCCTAGGCTTAAACAGATATACTCTATAGATTTTTCTAGTTGGAATGATTTTGTCGTTCATAAATAATTGCCAAATAAGAGCCCCTATGTTGATCCGGTGAAAATAGCAAAAATGTTTGCCTAGTTTGTTTGTTTTCCCTTCTTTTTCTAAGGAAAGAAGATAAGTATCTTGCCTTGTTTGGCTATCATTTTCAGTATTATTGGTTTTAATCGGAAGCATGTTGTTCAAGTGGATTTCACCTACTGACTTGTGTCTAATCAAGTCATATCATACTGCATTGTCTTTTCAATCCACAATGTGGTTGGATATTTTTGCTTTGAATGGGGGGAGAGTTTATATTTCAGTGTCCTGCAGACATAGTGCTGGTTGTTAATACACTGATTCCCGAGCACTGAACTGAGATTCTCAGGAGTTTTTGGAGTGAGTCTTAGTGTTATTTGTTTGGGCTAGATATTGTTATATAGGATAAGTTTATCTCTGCTTAACCAGCTGTAAGAAATGTTTCAGCAAAACAAGATTTCCTGTATGTGTATACTACAGAAGCTTTCTATAAATCGCTATGTACACCATCCTGGTCAGAGTTGAAAGATGCACATGGCTTGAGATCCTGTCATTTTTGGACTTTGTTATCTTTTTTAGGTTACCTTATTATGTACTTTAACATTCTACTGTATATACTATTTATATTAGAGAGCAGGAAATACTCTTTAAGAATCTCTTAACAAAAAGTTTGGAAATCAGTGTCCTAACTTACTGAAAATTCATCTATTATGGCAGTCCAGAAGGAATCTTTGACAACTCCGATTGTGTTTTGAAAACAATGTATTTGTTCTTAACTGTTTCTTTTACCTACACCTATATACAAATATTTTTCATTAAATGTCCATCTGATCAGTGCATATTGTAGCAGAAAAATAAATGTGACAAGGTAAATAAACTAATCAGATAAAATAAACTAATGATGGTTGTTGCAAGACATTTTCATTTCTTTTACAAGAGATGAAAATGTGGCATTCTCAATATTTAGCACAAATTTATTCAGAAATTTATTGAGGTATATACAATCATCTCTACTACAAAACTGATGATACTTCCTTTGCCAAAGTTTTCAGTAAGAAACCCATTTGTATTTTTGGTGTCTATTTGTCTCAGCAGCAGCTTACAGTAACTATTCAAGCGCTCCATCCAAATGCTGGTTTCAGTTTCTTCATGTGCTATTGCAGTGTCTCTTCCGCAGTTGTGCTTCTATAACATTGCACTATTAAAGTAGCTGTTCTCCCTGGATTCTATCAAAATTAATTTGCTCTAATTTCCTTTTCAATAAGAAACCCTCCAGCAGTGCTGTGATTTGTCCCAGCTATGGTTCAGGGAATTCTTTCTGGAGCTCACAATGGGCAGAAGAATCCAGTTCCCCATTGAGATGTCTATGCCTTGGATTCTAACTGACCACATTTTGGAGACCAAGGAAGCATCAATGATGGAGTAAGGCTAATAAAGTTCTTTCTCTTCTTGTTTTATAATAGACTTGTAATCACTAAATTTTAGTGGAATTGAGATGAGAGTATTTAAAATTATTTGAATTGTAGAATAGAGTCCCCCTTTTAAAATAAGGAAGAGAGGAAAGAGGGTTGGGTCTTTTGAGTTTGCTTCACTTTTCCATTTGCAAACTTTTTTGAATTGGTGAAATCTGCCTGGATCCTTCCTTTCATGCTTTTCATTCTTTTGGTGAAATCAACCATTTTATTGCTGGATGGATACTAGGAATAAGGTCAGTGTTGCTGCCTAATTTTCCTCTTTGCTCTTCTCCTTTCCATTTCCCACCCATAGCCCAAGTTTGTGCCAGAAATCAATAAGGGTTGGAGAAAAGAATGTAAGCATGTAAGAATGTATTCTTAGGTATATACAATCAAACTTGTGTTCCAGAGAAAAGTTTTGTAAAATGTGTTATATTGATTAGCCCCTCCTTTTCCCCAATAGCATAGGGAGCTCTCTTAAAAAAGATAGGAAGCAGATAAAACTAATAAATAAAATAAATACAACTATTTTAAGTGCAGGGAAATTTGTCCAAAATGATGTATCATCAGCTTTCTATGACTGCTTGCATGCAAAGTATTGGGCAGGTAAATACTCTACTTTTCTCATTAAATTTTTAACAGTTTTGTTCTTGAACAATGGCTTGGTATATTAAGACAAACAGTTATTTTACACATCATTGAATCTGTGTTTTCATCTCTTGTTTAGATATGTCCTGTATTCTTTGGACCTGTATAATGACAGTGCTCATTATGCACTCACCAAATTCAAGAAACAATTTCTCTATGATGAAATTGAGGCAGAGGTAAGTCATCAGACAACAAATAATTAATGCAGAGGATAAATTCTTAAACAGATTAAGTTAAAAGAAATTTATGAATGATGTTGAAAAGTATAGGACTTGCAAGGATTGGATTTTCCAATCTGCAGCTCAAATTAATAGAGGAACAGCCCAGAAAAATATTTCATTTTTACTGAGGAATAATGGACCAAAGTAATAAGCAATTTCCAAAAATAATCAGTAGATACACAATCATACAGAGCGTATGTTTGCATATCTTGCTAGGGCATGTTTTGTTTAATCGTGATATATTGAACAATTAGGTATAGTATGTTCTCAAAACAAGACAAGGCAAAGCCAGGCAATTACTTGGCAGCCTAACATAGTATGTAAACTGAGCCACTAAGGCCTGATCAGTGGATAACACATTGATAGAGGGAAAATAAAGTTTTAAAATGCAGAGATTAGTAGGAAAAATAATTCCATTAGAACAGAGATGTAAGTTAGTTGAATATGTTTTCTTGCCTGAAAAATATTTTAAGAAGTATAATGTAATGAAGGTGAAAAAAATATGAACTGATGAATTAGTACTGAATTTAGAATATGTTTAGAGTTTAATAAGTCACATGCAGAAAACGAACTGAGTATCATAGATATTTTCTTAATAATTATGTAAGTGGAAAACAATTTCCTACAGTTGGATGCCAACCAAAGAGGTTGAATTCAACCATACAGGTTGAATTGCTGGGGAACGTGCCTTTTCATCCTCCCATTTTAAAATGCTCAAAAGAAAATTCATTTGAGTAAAGTGTCTAATCTTTCATATTTTCTTTAGGTCAACTTATGTTTTGATCAGTTTGTCTACAAGTTGGCAGATCAGATATTTGCATATTACAAAGTTATGGCAGGAAGGTATGTGTCTCCATTAAAGTTTGGGGCTAGCCTGGGCCTTTCAGTTACTGCCTTTCCAGGGTCTGAATCAGCATGACAAATGGTAAAAGATGTTGAAAGTTGTAGTTCAACCATATCCTATGTGGAAAATTTATTTACATTGCCGTACATTGGACGTATGTCATACATTGAATGATTTCCTAGTGGACAATAATTTAAATATGGGCCAACAGTGTGATGCAGTTGCCAAAAAAGCCAATGCATTCCTAAGCTCCATTAGCAGAGGGATAAAATCAAGATCATGTGAAATGTTATTACCACTTTATAATAACTTGGTAAGACCACACTTGGAATATTGCATCCAGTTTTGGTTGTCACGATATAGAAGAAATGTTAAGGTTCTAGAAAGACCACAGAGAATAGCAACAAAGATGATTAGAGGCATCTAAAATACAAGAAGAATGATTGCAGCAGTTAGGTATGTTTAATTCAATGAAAAGAAGGACTAAGGGTAATATGATAGCAGCTTTCCAATACCTAAGGGGCTGCCACAAAGAAGGGGGCGTCAACCCAGTGGTGGGATTCAAATTTTTTTACTACCGGTTCTGTGGACGTGGCATGGGAAGAAAGGAGATTGTAAAATCCCCAGTCAGAGGTAATATTTGCCGGTGCTCCAAACTACTCAAAATTTCCGCTACTGATTCTTCAGAACTGGTCAGAACCTGCTGAATGCCACCTCTGGGTCAACCTATTCTCCAAAGCATCTGAAGGCAGAACAAGAAGCAAGTGGGTGGGTACTTGTGAGAGGGAGACCCAACCTAGAAATAAGGAAAAGTTTCCTGACAGTTAGAACAAATTTTTGCCTTCAGAAATTGAGATTTTTAAGAAGAGATTGGAAAACCATTTGTCTGAAATGGTGTAAGGTCTCCTGCTTGAGCAGGGAATCAGACTAGAAGATTTCCATAGTCCTTTCCAACTCTGTTATTCTCTTACTGTGTTGTTTTAAAGCATTGACAAATGATATTAAAAGATAACCTCTGTTATAGAGTGTTATCTCATATTCTCACTTTTGCGCAGCCTACTTCTGGATAAACGCCTAAGATCGGAATGCAAGAATCAGGGTGCAACAATTCCATTGTTAACATCTAATCGATATGAAACATTGCTAAAACAGAGACATGTCCAGGTTGGTATACTATTCTTTCATTGCATCTTTTGATTACAGCTCCCATCATGTCCAAGCAACCTCACTAATGCTTGTCTGAAATTTCCTTTTTTTTTTTAAAAAAAAATCACATTAAAAAAAGAAATTTAGTAGCCCAATCTCCTTAATAATCCTCTGTGTGTGATGGGGATGGGCTCTTGTAACTTATAGAGGTTGAAAGCATATTTGAGAACAGCAGTCCTATTTGCGTCTCCTTGTCCAAAGATGATTAGGTGAAGTTAATCTTTGGCTAAAACTCCTTCCAGTTCAGGCTCAGCTAACTTATGGTCATAGTATGAAAATGAACCAGATTTGGACATCAGTGTGGGCCTATACATGTCACTATTTAGTATATCATGTGAATAATTAACATTCTTGCCAGTTATTTTGCTACATTTCACCCATCAAAGGTAATTGGGTAGGTGTTTATTTTTAATATGTGGTTGCTGGTACAAGTAAAAAAGTATTAATGTAGTTGAGCATGTAGAATTAATTTATTTAAGTGACATTTCCGTCTTCAGGAATGTACTGTGGTCTGGAAAACTTTATCTAGGTTTGTTGCATAACATTTCTGCAAACCAAACTTACTTTTATATATGTGGGGCTCAGGACATTTGTTCTTGCAGATATGGAATAATTACATTAAAACTTCATTTAATGTTTTTCTTCAGCTTCTTGGTCGGTCAATTGATCTGAATCGCTTGATCACTCAGAGAATTTCAGCAGCTGTGTACAAATCAATGGAACTGGCAATTGGGCGTTTTGAAAGTGAAGATTTGACCTCCATTGTAGTAAGTGCTGAAAAACATTAGGATTTAATTTCCCACTTGGTCTAGAGTTAACAGAAAATATCAGATTTGACAATTCAGTTCCTTCAGCCAGGTGTTGTTTGTTAATAACAAAGTTAATGCAGGAGTGTAATGTGAGCTGTGCAAAAAATTACAGGTACTCCTTGACTTGCAATCATTCCTTCAGTGACCAAGGTTACAATGACACTGAATAAGTGACATGACCATTTTTCACATAACTGTTGCAGCATCC
>NW_028262536.1:0-23123 GCF_049901715.1 Pseudonaja textilis | reverse complement strand
TGATTGGTTGTCAGGCTCCCATGGGGCCACGCAGGGGCAACTCGGTAGGCTGTCCTGAGTCCCAGGCTTGGTTGAGCCTTTGCTGGATGATGACGTCATGAAAAAGGCTTTGGGCAATTCCTATTATAGCTTTACCTGGAGTAGATCTTTGTTACGTAAAATAGACTGGCCCAGGCCTTAATGGCCCCTCCCATTAACAAAGGTGGGGGTGAGTTTCTACTTCTGAGGTGAGTTTCTGCTTCTGAGTTTCTACTCTTTTTAGGGGAAATATTCTGCCTTTTGAATATTTCTTAGGATATTTCAATTTTCTAGGAGAGGGGTGGGTGCTACTTTCCTACAGTGGTTTTAATGTTTTCTTTTTACGCTGGAAGCAGCCCAGAGTTGCTTCAAAATGAGACGCGCAGCAAATAGATAGATAGGTTCTTTTCTGTTCTATTCTATTCTATTCTATTCTATTCTATTCTATTCTATTCTATTCTATTCTATTCTATTCTGAATTCTACTGTATTGTATTGTATTGTATTGTTCGGGTATTTTCCCACGTCATTGTAGTTGTGCTTTTAAAGTTGTAGCAACGTTTCGGCAGAATCTCATCTGCCATCATCAGGCTTCTGTATTGAGTTTGTCTGTGAATCAGACTTTTAGTCTGATGATGGCAGATGAGATTCTGCCGAAACGTTGCTACAACTTTAAAAGCACAACTACAATGACGTGGGAAAATACCCGAACAAAGCCGAATACCATATATATTATATTATATTATATTATATTATATTATATTATATTATATTATATTATATTATATTATATTATATTATATTATATTATATTATATTATATTATATTATATTATATTATATTATATTATATTATATTATATTATATGTGTGTGTGTGTGTGTGTGTGTGTGTGTGTTTTCTTAAGTTTTCGTGGGTACTTACATGTATGGTATTCAGCTTTGTTAAAACAGAAACTATAGAATATAGAATAGAATAGAATAGAATAGAATAGAATAGAATAGAATAGAATAGAACAGAACAAGAATAGAACAGAACAGAATAGAATAGAATAGAATAGAATAGAATAGAATAGAATAGAATAGAATAGAATAGAATAGAATATAGAATGGAATGGAATGGAATGGAATAGAATAGAACGGAACGGAACAGAACAGAATAGAATAGAATGGAATAGAATAGAATAGAATATTGAATATAGAATAGGAATAGAATATAGAATAGAATATAGAATAGAATGGAATGGAATGGAATGGAATGGAATGGAATAGAATAGAATAGAATAGAATAGAATAGAATAGAATAGAATATAGAATGGAATGGAATGGAATAGAATAGAATAGAATAGAATAGAATAGAATAGAATAGAATAGAATAGAATAGAATAGAATAGAATAGAATAGAATAGAATAGAATAGAATAGAATAGAATAGAATAGAATAGAATATAGAATAGGAATAGAATATAGAATAGGAATAGAATATAGAATAGAATAGAATATAGAATGGAATGGAATGGAATAGAATGTAGAATAGAATGGAATAGAATAGAATAGAATAGAATAGAATAGAATAGAATAGAATAGAATAGAATAGAATATAGAATGAATAGAATAGAATAGGAATAGAATATAGAATAGAATAGAATAGATAGAATGGAATGGAATGGAATAGAATGTAGAATAGAATGGAATAGAATAGAATAGAATAGAATAGAATAGAATAGAATAGAATAGAATAGAATAGAATTCTTTATTGGCTAAGTGTGATTGGGCAGACAAAGAATTTGTCTTGGTGCAAATGCTCTCAGGGTACATAAGAGAAAAGATACAGTCATCAAGAATCATCAGGGACTACAGTAATGAAATATGTAGATTTTTAGAAAATAATAAATATATAAAGATGTACTTTATTATATCTACAAAATGTTTTTAGGATAGATTTGGGAGGATAATATGAATTCTTATAAAATAAACTAAGTAAATTATGGTTATCTCGTAAAATACGAATGAATAAAACTATAGTCAAATGATTGATTAATCATGATACTAGGGTATTCAATTTTTGATTGATAATATGAGCTATTATGCAATGTAACTGTAACTGAAGACTACGAAATGGATGCACAAAATAATTTGTAAACCAACCGGCACACTGCTTGTATACTTATGGAAAAAAGTTTGATGTTTTTATGTTTTGTTTATGTTTATTTTTAAAAACCAATAAAATTTACAAAAAAAAAAAGAATCATAAGGCACAACACTTTATAATAGTCATAGGGTACAATCAGCAATCAAATCATACTAGGAAACAGTCAATATAAACCGTAAGGATACAAGCCACAAAGTTACAGCCCTACAGTCACAAGTGGGAGGGGATGGGTGATAAGAAGCGATGAGAAGATTAATAGCAATAGTAGTGCAGACTTTGTAAATAGTTGGACAGTGTTGAGGGAATTACACTGCTCAAAAATAAATAAAGGGAACACTTAAACAACACAATGTAACTCCAAGTCAATCCCACTTCTGTGAAATCAAACTGTCCACTTAGGTAGCAACACGATTGACAATCAATTTCACATGCCACACACACTACCGAGCCTCACTTTGACTTGTTTTAAGGACATCACATCAAAGTTGGATCAGGCTGTAGTGTTTTTTTTTTCCACGTTAATTTTGAGTGTAACTCCAAATCCAGACCTCCACGGGTTGCTCAAGTTGATTTCCATTGATAATTTTTGTGTGATTTTGTTGTCAGCACATTCAACTATGTCAGGAACGAAGTATTTAATAAGCATATTTCATTCATTCAGATCTAGGATGTCTTATTTTTGTGTTCCCTTTATTTTTTTTGAGCAGGGTATTTGTTTAGCAGAGTGATGGCATCAGGAAAAAAACTGTTCTTGTGTCTGGATCAGGGGTGTCCAACCTTGGCAACTTTAAGACTTGTGGACTTCAACTCCCAGAATTCCTCAGCCAGCTGGCTGAAGTTGAAGTCCACAAGTCTTAAAGTTGCCAAGGTTGGACACCCCTGCTCTCTGGTGTGCAGTGCCCAATAGTGTCGTTCTGAGGGTGGGAGTTGAAACAGTTCATGTCCAGGATGTGAGGGGGTCTCTAGATATTTTCACAGCCCTCTTTTGGACTCGTGCATATACAGGTCCTCCCTGGAAGGGAGGTTGGTAGGTAGTAATTGTTGTTTCTGCAATCCTAATTCCTCTCTGGAGTCCGTGTCTGTCCTGTTGGGTTGCAGAACCAAACCAGACAGTCATAGAGGTGCAGGTGACAGACTCAAAGGTGAAATATCTCCAGGAAGACAAACCAGCTCAAGAGAGCACCGAGGTCTCTTCCTGCCCAGAGTCAGTAAGGTGAAACGAGCAGGGTAGAAATTTAATTTAAAAACAACAACAAAATATAAATATGGGGCTTTTTTTGCCTACTAAAACCGAACTCGCGCTTAGCCCTTGGAGCAGGTGGGCTGAAGGGGCCTCCGCTGTCCATCTCCTCCCCACCGACCCACTCCTACCCCAAGCCAACCTGGTCTGGCCATTGGCAACGCCCCCTCCCCTTCTCTCTCTCCCCCCGCACCCCCCAACCTGCTTTCATTTTCGATTTCTCCCTGTCCGCCCACCTGGCCGGACTCCCTTCCTTGCGCCCAAAGTCCGGAGAGGTAGACGGAGCGCGGACGGTGCGGCAGGATGAGGTAGGTGGGGCGTTGGGGGGGGGTGTCGGAACGGACCCCCTCACCCCCAGGAACGGAAGGTGGAGGGGTCCCTGATGGGAAGGGGGGGGTCCCCCTGGATCCTGGGGAACGCCTCTCCCTGCAAACTAAGGGCTGGTGGGGGGGCGTCGGCTGCTGCAACCCTCTGTCCCCCTCCCCATCAATTACCTGAGCGCCCCCCACCCCAACAGGTGGTCCTGTGGTTGCAATACGAGCCTGTGGCCCCTGCTTTTCCGGGGGGGGGGCGGCCGGCCTGGGGCGCCTCCTGACTCTGCAGCGCTTTTGAACCCCCGAAGGAGCCGGAGCGAGAATCTGCGCTGCAGAGAGACAGGCAGCTGCCCCACAAGCCGACCCCCGACCCCCGACTCTCCAAGCACCCCTGTGCCCGTATCTGCAGCCCCCGAAGGAGCGGGAGCCTGGGTGGGGGAGGCGGCAAGGCGGGTGTGTTGCTCCCCCCCCCCAGAGACTCCGGAACACCCAAAGGCAGCTGCCCCACCCCAAACCCCTCCCCAAATTGCAAAAGCTGTTTAGCTCCTGCTGAGGCTGCAAAAAACCCCAATTCCAGCTGGGGTACCAACTCCCATACGGCCTGGGTAGACTTGGGACCCCCTTCAGAGCCCCTCCCCAGCAAGAGGGCCCGTCCACAACTCCCTTTGAAACCTGTAACAATGGAGTGTTAAGTTTATGTTTTACCAACAAAGAAATAAAAGGACACTACTAAAGGTCTACTTCAACCTGTTTAGCTCTCATCAGCTAGCCAAGCCCTTCTGGGATTCGAACCGCGGGTGAGGAAGGGTAGAGCTAACTGATTTAAAAAAAAAAATAGAATTCTTTTTATTGGCCAAGTGTGATTAGACACACAAGGAATTCATCTTGGTGCAAATGCTCTTCTCAGATACATCAAAGAAAAGATACATTTGTCAAGAGTCAAGAATAATCAGGTAGAACGCTTAATAATAGTCATAGGTACAAATAAGCAATTATATCACACTAGGAAACAGAATAGATCGTTAAGGATGCAAGCGACAAAGTTGCACTCCTACAGTCACAAGTGGGAGGCGATGGGAGATAAGGAGCGATGAGGAGGTTAATAGTGATAGTAGCGCAGACTTTGTAAATAGTTGGATAGTGTTGAGGGAATTACTTGATGGCGTTTGGGGAAAAACTGTCCTTGTGTCTAGTTGTTCTGGTGTGCAGGGCTCTGTAGCGTCGTTTTGAGGGTGGGAGTTGAAACAGTTTATGTCCGGGATGTGAGGGGTCCGTAAATATTTTCACAGTCCTCTTTTGGACTCATGAAGGATACAGGTCCTCCATGGAAGGCAGGTTGGTAGTAATTGTTGTTTCTGCAGTCCGAATTACTCTCTGGAGTCTGTGTCTGTCCTGTTGGGTTACAGAACCGAACCAGACAGTGATAGAGGTGCAGATGACAGACCCAATAGTTCCTCTGTAGAACTGGATCAGCAGCTCCTTGGGCAGTTTGAGCTTCCTGAGTTGGCGCAGAAAGAACCTTCTTCGTTGGCCTTTTTTGATAACGCTTTTGATGTTAGGTGTCCATTTTAGGTCTTGTGAGATAATAGAACCTAGAAATTTGAAGGTCTCTACTGCTGATACGGTGTTGTCTAGTATTGTAAGAGGTGGTACTATGGGAGGGTTTCTCCTAAAGTCTACCGCCATTTCTACAGTTTTGAGCATGTTCAGTTCCACATTGTTCTGGTTACACCATGAGGCAAGTTGTACAACAAACTGATGAGAGCTAAATAGCTGGAAATAGATCTATACTTCGTCTCTTTTTTATTTCTCCGTTGGGAAAAGATAAACTTAACACAAAAATAGTTTTGTCGCAAAAGCAGCTCCTGGATTGGGGCTAAAAGGCGAAAGCGGAAGCAGGGTGCCCCATCCCATAATTCGGTAGATTAGGTTGCCCTGATTTAAAAAAAAACACTTAATCTCCTCCCCCCTGAATAGCCAACAAAGCCAGGACACCCCGTGGCTTAGAGGTTAATACATCGTCCTGATATGTAAGCAGCCCAGGATTCAAATTCCAGAAGTGTATGGCTGTGCAGACAGGAGGTTAAAACAGGGTCCCTTCCTTGGAAGCTAGCTTCTTTGTAAGACCCCCCCCCCCAAAGAGGGGGCTCCCCAACCAAGGAGATCCCCTCGGAGAATCGAGGGTCTGCATCCTCAGGAGTAGCCAGATTTGGCCAGGTTTACATGCTCCGGCTGGCCTGAACGGCTCCGTTTGTGGTCAACACATTATCTGGCCAGGGCCTGGGATTCGACCGGTTCGGGTGAACTGGATGTCAAATTTGCATCTGGTTCGCCCAATCGGTAGTTGAACCGACTGGCTGGCCCCACCCACGTCGCCCCTCCCCTCCCGTGAGTCTACACACGGCCCATTTTCGAGGCAGGTAAGTGCAGGATACACGCGGAGGCTCTGGGAGGGGGGGAAGAAGTACCGGAAGTCGGAAAATGGGCCTGTTTTCAGCTTCTGGAGGGCCTCCGGAGCCTGGGGGAGGCCATTTTCATCTTCCCAGAGGCCCGAGGAAAGCCTTTGGACCAAAGATGACTTCCGGGCTGGTATAACCACTGGTTCTGTCTATTAGCGTCGTGGGCGTGCAATTTACGACCTGCTGAGCTGCCCGGACCGCTGAACAGCGCTGCGTGCAAGTGCGCAGCAGTTGGAAAAGCCCCGCCCCCTTTTTCCACCGCAGCTGTGTTGCGCAAAGCAGCTGCGTTTGAAAATGCAGGAATTAAAGGTCAGCTAAGAGCCCAGGCGGGTGGATGGGCCACAACAGCAGCAGACATAGAACCGGTTCTATGTCTGCTGCTGTTTGGAGCAACCAGTTCTACAGAGGTGGACAGAACCGGTAGAAGCCCAGCCGAAAAAGTGGCCCTCCTGGAAGTTCCGATAGGCCACACCCACCCAGCAACGGGGCAGCGAACCAATTGCTGGGATTTGAATCCCACCCCTGATCTGAGCCCACCTGACACACACACACACACACGCACACACAAACAGGGCAGGCGTGTTGTGGTTTGCCAGCAGCCGGTGCAGACGGCAGCGGAATCAGACAGTGGGGAAGAATGGGGACCATCCGGACGAGGGTCCTGCATCCGATACAGGGATGGGGCCAGGACCATCTGGGAGGGGGGTGCTAACTCCAGAGCCTCCGGAGTCTGGCAGCAGCGAGGAAGAGGACCCAGGGGAGCCTGTTCCCAGTGTGCATGTGCACAGAGCTGCCAGAAGACGAGAGCAGCTGAAATAAAAGGGGTGACTCTGGAGTAAGCCTGGGAGGCGATTGCCCCTCCATAAAGTATAAAGGTCAGGCAAAGATGATGAAACCTTTGCAGGAAGCAAAGTCATTTGTTCGGTTCAGATTCATTCTTGAAGCTCTTGGTACTTCGATTGGTTTTCTTTTTAGTTCATTTGATGCTTCTGTTCTTGGCAGCACTTCACAGAAAAGAAAGGTGGGTGCTTATCTCGAGGAACTGTTTGAGATTCATTACCGGCTAGGAATGAAAACAATTCCCAGGGTTGCATTAAAATAAGTCTTGTTTTTAAAATAAGTGTCTGTGTAATTATGGTTGAGGAAGCCTTGGTCAGAACAAGGCGTCCTTTGCCACTCACCCGGGCCTCCTCCACTTTTGTCTTCTCCTTCCCCCACTCTCCTCTCCCCCGCAGCAGACCCCTGAAGGAGAAGCTCCAGCGCCTTCAGTGTCACTTCACCTGGGACTTTGGGGTCAAGGACAAGATGAACATCCGACACATCTTGATTACTCTGGCTCTCCGCCTGGAGCACGGCCCCCTCTGCAACCGGGGCACCTACCTTGCCCTCAAGGCCTACCTGCACCACCTGGAAGGGAGCCCCAAAGAGGCCCTGGCCATCCTGCAGGAAGCCAAGGAGGTCCTGAGGAAGGAGCCTCAGGGGACCTTCTCACGCCAGGCCCTGCTGGTGTATGGGAACTACGCCTGGATCTATTACCACTTGACCGATTATGACAAGGTGGATCTCTACTTGGCCCAGATCCGCCAGATCTGCCGGGACCTATCCAGCCCTGAGCCTTACTCCGCCCCGATCCCGGAGGTCTACGCCCAGAAGGGCTGGTCCCTCTTGGCCATGGGCTTCCGGAATGGCCATCTGGCCAAGGAATGTTTCCAGAAGGCCCTGGAGCTGCAGGAATCAAGCGTGGAGCTGCAGGAGGGCCTGGCTTTCTCCGCCTTCGCTTCCTGGACACACTGCTATGACGAGAAGTTACAGGAAGAGAGCCAGAAGTTGCTGGAAGGGCTGATCTGTAGCCACCCCGAAAATTATGAAGCCAAAGTATACTTGGCACAGATTCTCTGTAGGAAAGATGATGAAAGGGCGTGGCATCTTGCCAACGATGTGGTGCAGAACAGTCGCAACCCGGAACTCCTGAGAATTGCCGCCAAGGTTTATAAGTTCCACTTTCTCTCCAAGGCCATTTCCACCCTCAAGAAGGCCATCTCCCTCTGCGGTGATTACTGTCTCCTGTACTACGACCTAGGCATCTGTTACATGGATCTCTTAGATCGAGGATTCGAGGGGAACCGAGCGGAGATCGTGGAGGAGGCCATTGGGTGCATCAAACGGTCTCTGGAAGTCAATCCTGAATCCATGTTTTCCCAGCTGAAGCTGGCGAAGTTGTACGGAGAACGGTGCCCGCTTTACGAGGAGGAGGTGTACCTGGGCATGATGGAGGCCCTGCCAACCGCCAGCAAGAGGTGCCAGCAGTCTTTCTATATTCATTGGGGGGATTTCCTCGTCCGGAAGAAGGGGCAGAAGCAGGCAGCGCTGCGGGCGTACGAGGCCTGCTTGGCGGTGCCCGGGGACCACCCTCTGGAGCGGAAGCAGTTGGGGCAGCGTCTGAAAGAGCTGGCCAGGGTCTTCCATTTTGAAGGCGAGACGGAACAAGAGAGAGTTGTCCGCCGTCTGCTGCATGAAATGGAAGCAAAGCATCAGGGGACACATCATTGATCTGCAGGACTTGCCTCACGCAACCCTCCCCAGGAGCCAGCTGGTCCTATCAGGGTGCTGCACCCCTGTATGGGTGCTGCCCCTTCGCAGCCCTGAGCTGCTCCTTCCTGGGGTGTTGCAACCAAACACAGTTGCAGTGATTTGCCCTTCTGTGGACAATTTCTCCTTCCGCGCCATTTTTTTTTACGGGCACGCACTTCCGGTCACGACCAAATCGGGTGACAACCGAAGTCGTCACCAGAGGTTCTACTGTATAACGTTTGTGACAATCTCTCTCTCTCTCCTTCTCTTCCCTTCCCCTCTTTAGTGCCTGAATACTCCAGGGTGCACATGAGTGGTGAGGTGGCCTATCTAGAGGCAGATATTTCTCTCTCTCTGAGCGCACAGAATTTATCTGCTGAATATAACTCCGCACTGGTGACAGGAAGGCATCCGGCCAGTAAATACTCAGTTCCATTGAGTTGCCCAGACTCCACCCCAATGCAAGGGATTAATGGGTCATTAAAAGGAGATGATTTACTACTCATAGTCCTTGTTGGGTATATGGATACACCAACCAGGTTTGGGTTGAATAAATATGTAAACCTAGGATTAAGTGTTTTGTAGCTTTAAGCAAGAAACTGCAATGTCATTGTGGGTGCGGTTGCAGGCAGCAATATAGGTAGGAAGGGAAACGTAATAGCTCCGGCTTCTGGATGCACCTGGTTCTGTTCCTGGTATGCTGCCTGCTGTGGAACGTCTGTCTGCTTGCTTTTGGAGGCTACTGTGCCAGATACCATTTCAACTGAACACAAGGACTGTTTGCCTAGTGAGCTGAGGATTCAGTGTTGTCTTTGAGAGAAAGGTATCGGGAGGAGAAGATTTACAAGCAGATAAGGACATTGTATGTACTGTTAATGGACTTGATAACTGGATGGATATACTGGATAATGATATATGGACTGAATGACACTTCTTAATCTCTGTGTGAATTAAATAACTATTTTATAACTACAAACAGTGTTTTTGTCTCCAGTGTGTGTATACTCTTGGGCCCACTCTCTCTCTCATTTGCCTGCCTGGCTTGACTGCTGCTGCATACTCTGCTAGGGGGTTTATCCCCAAACACTAACATTGGTTATGGGCCCAGCAGAGTGCACAGTCTAACTAACCAGGATATAGCAGTGAGAGCTGGTGTGAGTTGCACACTACTGTAAATACAAACTGTTTGTTAAATAGTTATTTTTCTCAAGAGAAATGGCACAAGTAAATTTGCCAAGTCTGTCCATGATAGCCAGACTAGATGGAACAAACTATGTTTCATGGTCAATGAAATGTAGTTTACTTCTACGAAGAGAAGGTTTGTGGGACATAATTACAAACCCACCAGATGTATCTAACTTAGATCCTAATGATGAAGAGGATGCAAAAAAGATACAGGACTATGAAAGAAAAAATGAGCAGGCTTTGTGCATCATAGGTCTCACCCTGTCTGACCAGCAACTCATTCATATCCGTGGAGTGGAAAATGCTGCAGACTGCTGGGATAATCTTAAAAGGATTTATGTTCGAGACAGTGTAGGAGCTCATATCAATCTTACACGGAAGCTGTTTAGAACACATCTTGAGATAAATGGAGACATGTTAACTCATTTAAACTGTATGAAAAGCATTTTTCAACAATTACAAGAAAAAGAGCTTATATTTAATGAGTTGCAACAAGTATACATTATACTGTCTTCTTTGGATCGAAGCTATGATGATTTTGTGACTGCATTAGAGGTATTGCCTAAAGACAGTTTATCAGTAACTGAGATTACCGGCAGGCTATTAGAAGAAGCCAGGAGAAGGTTTGAACGTGACCAGCTGAGGGAAGATAAGAATAAGGAAGAGAAATTATCTTCAAGGCCGGAAAGAAACCAGCTGTGTAAAGTAAAGCACCCGGAGGAAGAGAAGTTATCTTCAACGGCATACACAATTAAAAAGTGTTTTAATTGTGGAGGCAGAGGACATTTGGCAAGATTCTGCAAAAAAGAAAAAAGCCAGAATTTAAAGAAGCCAAAGAAATCCTTTGAACTGGCCATGTTTAGCAATTGTGATATGAAGAATAATAAGTGCATACTGGAGAGAGATAACAAAAAGGTAACTGCAGCTTTAAATGGAACATTATATGTCTTACATGATAGTAAGAAAGGGGAGGCACAGACTGTATTTAATAATATCAAGCTTCATGATGAATGTATCCATTTATTGCATAGACGTTTGGGGCATGTAAATTTTAAAATGCTAAAACGTACAGTGGAGTTATCTGAAGGAATAAGGTTAAAACCCTGTGATAAGTATTTGCGTTGTAATGTCTGTTGTGAAGATAAGAGTAAAATAATGCCTGCAAATAGGCTAAATGGTTTCAAAACTAAAGAACCTTTAGAAGTAGTATTTGCAGACATTATTGGTCCAAAGAAACCCAGTATGGGGGGTGCTCGATATATACTGAGCATTATGGACCATTACTCTAGATATGGGTTTTGCTACCTAATGAAAAGCAAAACTGAAACATATCAACATTTCTTCAACTGGTTAAAGTTTGCTGAAAGAAAAACCAAACGGCAACTTATAACCCTGGTGAGAGATAATGGCACGGAATTTGTTAATAGCAAATTCCAGAATAGGTTAAAGGCAGCTGGAATAGCTCATAAGACATCTGCACCATACAGACCACAACACAATGCATTTGTAGAAAGGCGAGGCCAAACATTGCAGGCGATGACCCGTACTATGTTAACTGATTCTAGGTTACCTGATTCTTTGTGGGGGGAGGCCATAATGTGTGCTAATCATTTATTAAACAATGTTGTTAACTCAACTACTGGTGAAATACCATTCACCATGTGGCATGGCAGGAAGCCTGATTTGAGTTACCTGCACACATTTGGTGCACCAGCATGGGTGCATATCCCTACACAACTCAGGCGTAAAGGGCAACATAGAGCTAAACAATTATTCTTCGTTGGTTACCAAGCTAACCATAGGGCATATAGATTTTGGGAGAAAGGCACATCTAAGGTGTTATGTAGTGCTAATGCCCAATTTCTAGAGCACGTAGGATGGGATAAGTTAGAGCAGGATAGCAATAACGAGGTAATTATTGAATCATACAGAAATCCCATTAAGTATCCCTGTAACTTTAAAAATAATGTAAAGCAAAAAGTACAGGAAGAAGTACTGCCCCTAGAGGAAGAAATAGCTGAGGATGAGGAACAGGTAGTAACTCAACCAAGCCCAGTAATACCCAGAAGAACTACACGTATTTCTAGACCGCCTGAAAGATACCAGGCTAATACAGTGTGCCAGGAAAATAGAATCCCAAATACTGTGGATGAGATTAAAAGATATCCTTCTAAAGAGAAAGAAAAATGGTATGCAGCAATGAATAAGGAATTGAGATCTTTGAAGGATATGAAAGTGTATGAAAATGTGAGATTACCTAGTAATGAAAAACCCATTGGCTGCAAATGGATTTTTAAAATAAAAACAGATAAGGAAGGAAACACAATCCATAAGGCAAGGTTAGTAGCCCAAGGCTTTAGACAAAGTGCAAAAGACTATGATGAAGTATTTGCACCTAGTCTGAAAGCAGCAACTTTAAGGGCAGCATTAGTGTGGGCAGCAAGCAAGCAATATATAGTTAACCATTTAGATGTGGAAACTGCTTACTTGCATGCTCCACTAAGACATACTGTGTATATGAAAAGGCCTAATGGATTGAAAGGTGACAATAATAATGATTGTTGGTTGTTAAAGAAGAGCCTTTATGGTCTTAAACAATCGGGCTATGAATGGAACCAGTATATTGTGAAGGAACTGAACAAAATAGGGTTTAAAGCTGGTTTAGCCGACCCATGTCTATTTAAGAGACAAAAGAATGGGAAAATATCATTATTATTGTTGTTTACTGATGATATTGCTCTGATAACTAAGACTAATGATGAAGCAAATGAAATAATAACATCATTAGCCAAGAAAATAAAAATCAAGCAATTAGGGGAGATAAAGAGATATCTAGGATTGAATATACTGAGAACACAGAAAGGTTTTAGGATATCTCAAGAAGATAAGATATCTAAATTGCTAATAGATTATAAGATGGAACTTTGTAAGCCTGCAAAGACTCCAATGAGTCAGGATATTTGCAAAATGGATACACAAAGTCCCAAGTGTGATAAGAAACTATATCAATCTTTGATTGATAGCTTATCATATATTAGCAATTGGTCAAGGCCAGATATTGCTTTTAGTATTAACCAGCTGGCAAGACACAATAATGATCCGCTTCAATGTCACTGGATAGCATTGAAAAGAATCCTAAGATATCTTAAAGGTACATTACACCATGCACTGTATTTAGAACCAAAAGGTGATCTCATATTGAGTGCTTATGCAGATGCTAGTTTTGCAGCAGAAAGAGATACTAGAAAGTCGACTTCAGGAACAGCCATAATGCTGGGTAAGACATTAATAGGCTGGAAGTCAATAAGGCAACAGCATATAAGTTTGTCTACTATGGAGGCAGAATTCTCCTGTTTATCTTTATTGTGTACCGAGTTAATTATGTACAAACAAATGTTGAAGGATTATGGGTATAACTGTAAATTACCCTATAGTTGTACATGAAGATAATCAGGCAGCAATTCAAATGGCCACTAATATTGCAGTTAAAACGAGAAGTAAACATACAGATTTGAGGTATCTTAATGTAAGACAATCTGTACAGAGTAAATTGATACAGCTGGAGTACTGCATGTCGGAGGACAATATAGCTGATCATTTTACTAAAGCCCAAGGTGCTATTAAGCATCTAGAGATTTGTGAAAAATATGGGTTTAGAATGTAAAGGCATTACATATTTATATCACCCAAAAGGGGAGAATGTTGGGTATATGGATACACCAACCAGGTTTGGGTTGAATAAATATGTAAACCTAGGATTAAGTGTTTTGTAGCTTTAAGCAAGAAACTGCAATGTCATTGTGGGTGCGGTTGCAGGCAGCAATATAGGTAGGAAGGGAAACGTAATAGCTCCGGCTTCTGGATGCACCTGGTTCTGTTCCTGGTATGCTGCCTGCTGTGGAACGTCTGTCTGCTTGCTTTTGGAGGCTACTGTGCCAGATACCATTTCAACTGAACACAAGGACTGTTTGCCTAGTGAGCTGAGGATTCAGCGTTGTCTTTGAGAGAAAGGTATCGGGAGGAGAAGATTTACAAGCAGATAAGGACATTGTATGTACTGTTAATGGACTTGATAACTGGATGGATATACTGGATAATGATATATGGACTGAATGACACTTCTTAATCTCTGTGTGAATTAAATAACTATTTTATAACTACAAACAGTGTTTTTGTCTCCAGTGTGTGTATACTCTTGGGCCCACTCTCTCTCTCATTTGCCTGCCTGGCTTGACTGCTGCTGCATACTCTGCTAGGGGGTTTATCCCCAAACACTAACAGTCCTTGAGTGGTGCAGTGGCTTAGAAGTGGAGCTCTCACCTCACAATCGGGAGGCTGTGAGTTCGATCCTAGGTAGAGGCAGATATGAGAATTTTATCTGCTGAACAAAACTCCTCATTGGGGACAGGAAGGGCATCCGGCCAGTAAGCACTCAACTCCATTCAGTGGCCAAGACTCCACCCCGCAAAGGATTATGGGGGTCGTTAAAAGGAGATGAGGATGAATCCAGGGTGCACACCTGACAGTTCTATAACTCCCAGCTGCTTGCAGATGTAAACCTGGCTACAACAAACAGGATTATGGCAGGCTCTATGTGTCGGTGCTTCAAATCCATCCGAGGGTGACCTGTGCCCTAAAGTTGAATTTAAGGAGGATCCAGTTTGTCAGATATAGAGTGCGGCTAATGCTGCATGCTCCCCTACAAGCCTCTAATGTTTTTAATGTTAATGCTGCATTGTATGACTTCATTTAATAAATAGACATTTAGTACTGTTTTCAAGACACGGGTTTATTTTCTATGCTCTTTCGTAAAATGGATTTAAGGCAGTTGCCTTCCAATCTCCCTGCCTTTCCTCGGTGTTTTCGGCAAAAGCACAATCACTCCAACTCTACACACGCACAGGTGCGCGCGCACACACAAACACACTTACATATATGCACAGAGTCAAGGGTTTTTTTTAAATACATTTGTTATTTTATTTTTATTGCAAGCACTTCTTCCATTTGATGGCATGTCATCTGGGTACAAATATCTTGTGCAATACAGTTAGTGTTTACAGTCATATTCTTAACCTAGTGTTATTGTGTGTCTGTGTTTCTCACGCTCAGAGCGAATAAGTTGGATCGACGAATCCTCCCAACGCACACAGTGGAGAGCATCGGATTTTAAGGCAGTCCACCATTACACAACCCAATGGCCCCCCACTTCCCCCCCCCACTCTCTCCCCTTTTAGGAGACCTGGGGATGAAAGACCATGCTGTGGTTGAGGGGTGGAGTCTGTTTTATGCAGCCCCTGGGAGTGCACAAAGGACCCAAGAGCCCTCCGACAATGGCAACCTCAGCTGTCCTGGACCCACCAGATATTCAGCCCGGTTTATTTTTCAGAATCACAAGGTGCAAATAGAATAGAATACTTTATTGGCCAAGTGCGATTGGACACCAGGAATTTGTCTTGGTGTAAATACCCTCAGTATACATAAAGAAAAGGTACATTCATTAAGATTGCACCTTGCACGCACACACAAACACACACACACAATGACAGAGAGAAAGAATGAGAAAAAGAATGAGACAGAATGAGAGATAAAGAGAATGAGAAAGAATGAGAATGAAAGAAAGAATGAGAGATAAAGAATGAGAAAGAAAGAATGAGAATGAAAGAAAGTATGAGCAATAATGAGAATGAGAAAGAAAGAATGGGGAAAAAAGAACGAGAGAAAAAGAATGGGAGAGAATGAGAGAATGAGAAAGAAAGAAAGAACGAGAGAATGAGCGATAAAGAGAAAGAATGAGAACGAGAAATATTGAGCGATAAAAAATGAGAAAGAGAAAGAATGAGAATGAAAGAATGAGAAAGAATGAGAATGAAAGAAAGTATGAGCATAATGAGAATGAGAAAGAAAGAATGGGAAAAAAAGAAAGAAAAATAATGGGAGAGAGTAAGAGAAAGATAGAATGAGAAAGAAAGAACGAGAGAATGAGCGATAAAGAGAATGAGAATGAGAAATATTGAGCGATAAAGGATGAGAAAGAGAATGAGCAATAAAGAGAACGAGAAAGAATGAGAGAAAGAAAGCAATAAAGAATGAGAAAGAATGAATGAGAAAGTGAGCGATAAAGAGAATGAGAAAGAAAATAAAAGTGAGTGACAGAATGAAAAAGATTGAGCGATAAAGAGAATGAGAGAGAAAGAAGGGAAAAGAGAGAGAATGAAAGAGAGGAAGAGAGAGAAGCCGGCGCCTGTAACCGGAGTCGCTCTGCAGCCTCTGGTAGATCAGGCAGCCCTTGAATAATTGAGGGCCGGGGAGGGGCGAGTTGAGGGGGGGGGGAGGACAGTGAAGCGAAGGCTCCTGGCCTCTTCCTTCCCCGGAGGGAAGCGGGGGAAGAAGGAACCGTCTCGTCTCCCCTCCCTCCCCACCACCAAAGGTTTCTGAGTTGCAAAGGTAGAGAAGTTGGGAGGTGAGTTGGCTTCCTTTCCTTCTCTTTCCCCAAATCAGACTGGGGGGGGGGGGAGACGCAGCCCTTCTGTTCCCCCCTCTTCTTGGTCCCCCTTTGAACAGGGATGTTCCTCTGTGGGTCCTCGGAGCGACACTGGCAAACTCCCCTGTCTGCCCCCCCCACCCCCACCCCTCCCTCTGGGCAGGTGAGGGGCTCCCCCCACCCCACCCCTTTGCAGGGGTTTATGGGCTGAAGTGTCCCTGATGGCCAAGCTCAGCAACCCTCACCGCCCGCCCGCTTTGGAAAGTAACCAAGGTTAACCCTCGTCTGTGATCAGGTGAGCTTTGTCTCCTGGGCAGGTGGGGCCGTGCAAAACCGGCTCTTCTTGAGCGAGGTGGGGGCAGCGTCTGAGAATCTTTGCCGGCTTTTCGGCCTGGGGAAAAATCCTCCTTTGGCCAGTCGTCATGCTTTGAGGTGGGTGGACTTCAACTCCCAGAATTCCCCGGCCAGAAGGCTTTGAGGTGGGTGGACTCCAACTCCCAGAATTCCCCAGCCAGAAGGCTTTGAGGTGGGTGGACTCCAACTCCCAGAATTCCCCAGCCAGCAGGCTTTGAGGTGGGTGGACTTCAACTCCCAAATTCCCCAGCCAGAAGGCTTTGAGGTGGGTGGACTTCCCAGCCAGCAGCTGTGGTGGACCTCCCAGAATTCCCCAGCAGGCTGAGGTGGGTGGACTTCCCTCCAGAATTCCCGCCAGAGGCTTTGAGATGGGAGGACTTCACTCCCAGAATTCCAGCATTTGAGTGGTGACTCCAGCCAGCAGGCTTTGAGGTGGGTGGACTCCAACTCCCAGAATTCCCCAGCCAGCATGCTTTGAGGTGGGTGGACTCCAACTCCCAGAATTCCCCAGCCAGCAGGCTTTGAGGTGGGTGGACTTCCACTCCCAGAATTCCCCAGCCAGAAGGCTTTGAGGTGGGTGGACTTCCACTCCCAGAATTCCCCAGCCAGCAGGCTTTGAGGTGGGTGGACTCCAACTCCCAGAATTCCCCAGCCAGCAGGCTTTAAGGTGGGTGGACTTCCAACTCCCAGAATTCCCCAGCCAGCAGGCTTTGAGATGGGTGGACTTCAACTCCCAGAATTCCCCAGCCAGTCATGCTGTGGTTGAGAAACACTGTTTTAAGTCATCCAACTCCAACCTGCTCTGAGCAGGAAGCCAAGAGAAAGGCAGCTTCAAGACCGGGCTGGGGTATCCCATCATCCCCAATCAGCCTGGATAATGGGGTTTGTATTCTAGGACAACGAATGAGAGGGCAGTCCTGCCATAGCACATCTTCATTGTCATCAAAGCTCCTTCCTCCCTGTTCTTTGCAGAAGAGAGTCTCTGGCTTTCACGGCCTCCGGATGGATGCCAGACCACCTAACCCCGGGTCCCGGGGGCTTCTGGGACACGGGGACTTCCAGTGTGGGCCCTTCCAGACCCCAGAAGAAAGGGCCCAGCTGCGAGCCGCTGTCCACCAGGTAGGAGAAGTGAGTTTCTACCAAAGAAGTTCTACCAAAGCTCTACAACAGAAGTCTCCAAACTTGGCAACTTTGAAGACTTGTGGACTTCAGCTCCCAGAAGTTGAAGTCCACAAGTCTTCAAGTTTGCCAAGTTTGGGGACCCCTCCTCCACAAGAAGACAAGGTCGGGTTTTGAGACCAAAGGAGGTTCATGGACTTCTGTGAAGAAGGAAGAAGGAAGAAGGAAGAAGGAGAAGGAGAAGGAGAAGAAGAAGAAGGAGAAGAAGAAGAAGAAGAAGAAGAAGAAGAGAAGAAGAAGAAGAAGAAGAAGAAGAAGAAGAAGAAGAAGAAGAAGAAGAAGAAGAAGAAGAAGAAGAAGAAGAAGAAGAAGAAGAAGAAGAAGAAGAAGAAGAAGAAGAAGAAGAAGAAGTAGTTGTTGAGCCAAAACAGCTTTGAGAAACGATCTGGAGGAGGAGAGGTGACCAAAATTGCTCATATTGGTTGATTGTGGATGAGATTGGATGGAGGGAGAGCAAACATCTTGAAATGTTCCATTGAATAACAGAGTTGGAAGGGGTTTGGGAGGTCTTCTAGCCCACCCACCCCTCTGCTCAAGCAGGAGACCATTCCGGACCCCCCAAAAAAGGACGAGGGTTGACATGATAGCAGTGAAATGAAGAAGGACTAATGAAAAGAAGGACCAGGGGTGACATTAGAGCAGTCTTCCAGTATCTCAGGGGCTGCCCCAAAGAAGAGGCAGTCAAGCTATTCTCCAAAGCCCCTGAAGGCAGGACAAGAAGCAACGGGTGGAAACTCATCAAGGAGAGAAGCAACCTAGAACTAAGGAGGAATTTCCTGACAGTGAGAACGATTAACCAGTGGAACTGCTTGCCACTAGAAGTTGTGGATGTTCCATCACTGGAGGTTTTCAAGAAGAGACTGGACTGCCATTGGTCCAGAATGGTCTAGGCCAGGGTCTCCTGCTTGAATGGAGGGTTGGACTAGAACCCTGCTATTCTATTATTCTGCTATTGTTTTCCTTCCTTCCTTCCTTCCTTCCTTCCTTCCATGTATAACTAACTCAGGGCAGTGAACATATCCAGCACATCTTCCTACTCCTATTTTCCCTACAAAAAACAACCCTGTGAGGTGTGTTGGACTGAGTGCTTGGCCCAAAGTCACCCAACTGACTTGCATAGCTAAGGCAGGACTAGAACTCCCAGTCTCCTGGGGATTGGCTTTCCTGCCTAAGGCAGGACTAGAACTCCCAGTCTCCCGGGGATTGGCCCAAAGTCACCCAATTGGCTTTCCTGCCTAAGGCAGGACTAGAACTCCCAGTCTCCCGGGGATTGGCCCAAAGTCACCCAATTGGCTTTCCTGCCTAAGGCAGGACTAGAACTCCCAGTCTCCCGGGATTGGCCCAAAGTCACCCAATTGGCTTTCCTGCCTAAGGCAGGACTAGAACTCCCAGTCTCCCGGGATTGGCCCAAAGTCACCCAATTGGCTTTCCTGCCTAAGGCAGGACTAGAACTCCCAGTCTCCCGGGATTGGCCCAAAGTCACCCAATTGGCTTTCCTGCCTAAGGCAGGACTAGAACTCCCAGTCTCCCGGGATTGGCCCAAAGTCACCCAATTGGCTTTCCTGCCTAAGGCAGGACTAGAACTCCCAGTCTCCCGGGGATTGGCCCAAAGTCACCCAATTGGCTTCCTGCTAAGGCAGGACTGAACTCCCAGGCTCCCCAATTGGCTTTCCTGCCTAAGGCAGGACTAGAACTCCCAGTCTCCCGGGATTGGCCCAAAGTCACCCATTGGCTTTCCTGCCTAAGGCAGGACTAGAACTCCCAGTCTCCGGGATTGGCCCAAAGTCACCCATTGGCTTTCCTGCCTAAGGCAGGACTAGAACTCCCAGTCTCCCGAGGATTGGCCCAAAGTCACCCAATTGGCTTTCCTGCCTAAGGCAGGACTAGAACTCCAGTCTCCCGGGATTGGCCCAAAGTCACCCAATTGGCTTTCCTGCCTAAGGCAGGACTAGAACTCCCAGTCTCCCGGGATTGGCCCAAAGTCACCCAATTGGCTTTCCTGCCTAAGGCAGGACTAGAACTCCCAGTCTCCGGGGATTGCCCAAAGTCACCGGAAGGCCTAGAACTCCCAGTCTCCGGGATTCACCCAATTGGCTTTCCTGCCTAAGGCAGGACTAGAACTCCCAGTCTCCGGGATTGGCCCAAAGTCACCCAATTGGCTTTCCTGCCTAAGGCAGGACTAGAACTCCCAGTCTCCGGGATTGGCCCAAAGTCACCCAATTGGCTTCCTGCCTAAGGCAGGACTAGAACTCCCAGTCTCCCGGGATTGGCCCAAAGTCACCCAATTGGCTTTCCTGCCTAAGGCAGGACTAGAACTCCCAGTCTCCTGGGGATTGGCCCAAAGTCACCCAATTGGCTTTCCTGCCTAAGGCAGGACTAGAACTCCCAGTCTCCCGGGGATTGGCCCAAAGTCACCCAATTGGCTTTCCTGCCTAAGGCAGGACTAGAACTCCAGGCTTTCCTGCCTAAGGCAGCTAGAACCCAGTCTCCAGTGCCCAAAGTCACCCATGCTTCCCCAAGGCAGGACTAGAACTCCCAGTCTCCCGGGATTGGCCCAAAGTCACCCAATTGGCTTTCCTGCCTAAGGCAGGACTAGAACTCCCAGTCTCCCGGGGATTGGCCCAAAGTCACCCAATTGGCTTTCCTGCCTAAGGCAGGACTAGAACTCCCAGTCTCACAATCTCATGTCCCCTAATGATCCCACTGGAAACTTGGGCATGGGGTGTGGGTACATTAGTGGCACCCGTACTTAAGAGGAGAAGGGCAAGAAAGATGATCTCAAGGTTTTATTAAGTGCCTTCACAGTAATCCAGTCTTTCTTATGCTCAAAGACTCCATAAAGACAATGAGGCCATTAAAAATACAATTCACTCAAGAAAATAATTTTGGAAAGCTAAAAGTGATCAAAGGATATGTCTATATGGCAACAGCAAAAGACAAAAGGGAAGAGGAGGGGTAGGAGCATTAGATGGCGGTAGGGGAAACGGTTAGTGGAGGGCACATGGAATCCATCACACACAGAGGAACTACATATCAAGGGGCTGCAACCTTGGCAGCTTTTAAGACTTGTGGACTTCAACTCCCAGAATTCAGGTAGCAGAGCTGAGGAATTCTGGGAGTTGAAGTCCGCAAGTCTTAAAGTGATCCATTTTGGAAACCTCTTCACTAGATCATTCTTAATTCCACTTTGTGGCACGAGTCACGCTCGGATGGATTTTTTTTCTTTTTAAGTGCCCATGCATATAAAACCTGGCACAATCTTCTACGTTGCAACCAGGTTTTTATCTGCAAACAGCAGAGTTGTAGAATTGTTCAGAGTGCACCCTGGAGTAACCAGGCACTAAAGAGGGGAAGGAAGAAAATGAAGAAGAGGTTTTCACAGAGGCTATTTTCCTTTCCGGCAACACCGCAGGAAGGAGCAGCTCAGGGCTGAGAGGGACCACCAGCCATCGGGGGCTGCAGCATCCCGATGGCCCCAGCTGGCTCCTAGGGATGGTTGCGTGAGGCGGAGGCAAGGCCTGCAGATGGCCCCCCCTGATGCTTTGCTTCCATTTCATGCAGCAGACGGCGGACAACTCTCTCTTGTTCCGTCTCGCCTTCAAAATGGAAGACCCTGGCCAGCTCTTTCAGACGCTGCCCCAACTGCTTCCGCTCCAGAGGGTGGTCCCCGGGCACCGCCAAGCAGGCCTCGTACGCCCGCAGCGCTGCCTGCTTCTTCCCCTTCTTCCGGACGAGGAAATCCCCCCAATGAATATAGAAAGACTGCTGGCACCTCTTGCTGGCGGTTGGCAGGGCCTCCATCATGCCCAGGTACACCTCCTCCTCGTAAAGCGGGCACCGTTCTCCGTACAACTTCGCCAGCTTCAGCTGGGAAAACATGGATTCAGGATTGGCTTCCAGAGCCCGTTTGAAGTACCCAATGGCCGCCTTCACGATCGACGGTCGGTACTCGTCGGATTCTTGATCTAAGAGATCCATGTAACAGATGCCTAGGTCGTAGTACAGGAGATAGTAATCACCGCAGAGGGAGATGGCCTTCTTGAGGGTGGAAATGGCCTTGGAGAGAAAGTGGAACTTATAAACCTTGGCGGCAATTCTCAGGAGTTCTGGGTTGCGACTGTTCTGCACCACATCGTTGGCAAGATGCCACGCCCTTTCATTATCTTTCCTACAGAGAATCTGTGCCAAGTATACTTTGGCTTCATAATTTTCGGGGTGGCTACAGATCAGCCCTTCCAGCCACTTCTGGCTCTCTTCCTCTAACTTCTCGTCATAGCAGTGTGTCCAGGAAGCGAAGGCGGAGAAAGCCAGGCCCTCCTGCAGCTCCACGCTTGATTCCTGCAGCTCCAGGGCCTTCTGGAAACATTCCTTGGCCAGATGGCCATTCCGGAAGCCCATGGCCAAGAGGGACCAGCCCTTCTGGGCGTAGACCTCCGGGATCGGGGCGGAGTAAGGCTCAGGGCTGGATAGGTCCCGGCAGATCTGGCGGATCTGGGCCAAGTAGAGATCCACCTTGTCATAATCGGTCAAGTGGTAATAGATCCAGGCGTAGTTCCCGTACACCAGCAGGGCCTGGCGTGAGAAGGTCCCCTGGGGCTCCTTCCTCAGGACCTCCTTGGCTTCCTGCAGGATGGCCAGGGCCTCTTTGGGGCTCCCCTCCAGGTGGTGCAGGTAGGCCTTGAGGGCAAGGTAGGTGCCCCGGTTGCAGAGGGGGCCGTGCTCCAGGCGGAAAGCCAGAGTAATCAAGGTGTGTCGGATGTTCATCTTGTCCTTGACCTCAAAGTCCCAGGTGAAGTGACACTGAAGGCGCTGGAGCTTCTCCTTCAGGGGTCTGCAGTAGGGGAGGGGAGTGGGGGAAGGAGAAGACAAAAGTGGAGGAGGCCCGGGTGAGTGGCAAAGGACGCCTTCCTTGTTTGTGTGTGTGTGTGTGTGTGTGTGTGTGTGTGTGTGTGTGTGTAGTGGACTCAGTTAATGTGTTGACCACCCACGGAGCTGTTCAGGCTGGCCACTCCTGGGGGAGCAGACCCTGCCGCTGTCTGGACCAGGGGTCTGCAACCTGTGGCTCCTTCGGCCCTCTGCTGCGGCTTCCTGTCGGCTGATCCCACCACTGACTGGCCCCTCCCTTCCCCTCTCCATCCCTCCTCACCTGGCCTGAGAAGGTAAGGGGGATGGC
>NW_028262535.1:0-23436 GCF_049901715.1 Pseudonaja textilis | reverse complement strand
CATAGGCTGATGTCTTTTTGAGAATGGAAGGAGGTTGGGCTCCAGGCAAAGGGATATCTTGAATGAGAATGTTGGAAGGAGCATGAGGCATGTCAGGCAGGGGGATGCTCTCTACCTCAACATGCTGAGCATTCTGGGGAAAAAATTAAGTTTCCTTCAGTGGTCCCAATGGACACATCAGCGTTTGCAATTGCATATAAGTATATAAATATGCATATAAGTTGCATATTTTTATTCATTTTGAAGGAATTATATCCTGAAAATGATTTACAAAACTTTTTTTAAAAATAGCTCTTAAAATATAAAGACAGGAGGATTTTTTAAAACTTTCCAGTTACAGCATGCAATCTTGTTTTTCACAAAAAGAAAAATGGACACAAAGTAGTAACATTTAGAAACATTGAATCAGAATTTCAAATTAATGCAACAGAACCAAGTGATCCAACAATTTCAGTACCAAATGTTATTGAGAAAAATAATTACTATATATAAAAATTTTACAAGTCCAACTCTGTTCAATAACTTATTTATAAAATAGTATCACTGAAGCTGAAATATAGGAAAACATATTTATACGCTGCTTTCCATTTTAAAAAATAGCAGTTGAAGTGGTAAACAAGAATAAATAAGTACAGAAATAATAGTTCCTAGTGTAACTGAAGTGATATGTAGTGTTTTAGTCTGGTAATCAAGATAGATAAATTCTATTGGATTGATTGGCATCCTCTCCTTGCAGAACTATCTCTTGCAAATATTTGATTATCTGTATTGCATAACTCTGCCTAATTGACTTTTTTCTATAATAGACCATAGGATGGTCTCCTGAGGGATCTCCTCCCACACCTGGACTGAAGCATCCCCCAACTCCTGGACAGTCTGTGGTGCAACATGGCTTTGGTGGATGGAGCGAGAGATGGTGTCCCAGATGTGCTCAATTGGATTCAGGTCTGGGAAACAGGCGGGCCAGTCCATAGCATCAATGCCTTTGTCTTGCAGGAACTGCTGACACACTCCAGCCACACGAGGTCTAGCATTGTCATGCATTAGGAGGAACCCAGGGCCAACCGCACCAGCATTTGGTCTCACAAGAGGTCTGAGGATCTCATCTCGGTACCTAATGGCAGTCAGGCTACCTCTGGCAAGCACATGGAGGGCTGTGCAGCCCCCTAAAGAAATGCCATCCCACACCATTACTGACCCACTGCCAAACTAGTCATGCTGGAGGATGTGGCAGGCAGCAGAACGTTCTCCACGGCGTCTCCAGACCCTGTCACATCTGTCACATGTGCTCAGTGTGAACTTGCTTTCATCTGTGAAGAGCACAGGGTGCCAGTGGCGAATTTGCCAATCTTAGTGTTCTCTGGCAAATGCCAAATGTCCTGCACGGTGTTGGGCTGTAATCACAACCCCCACCTGTGGACATCAGGCCCACCCGATGGAGTCTCTTTCTGACCATTTGAGCAGCCACATGCACATTTGTGGCCCGCTGGAGGTCATTTTGCAGGGCTCTGGCAGCGCTCCTCCTGTCCCTCCTTGCACAAAGGTGGAGGTAGCGGTCCTGATGCTGGGTTGTTGCACTCCTACAGCCTCCTCGTCTCCTGATGTACTGGCCTGTCTCCTGGTAGCGCCTCCATGCTCTGGACACTACGCTGACAGACACAGCAAACCTTCTTGCCACAGCTCGCATTGATGTGCCATCCTGGATGAGCTGCACTACCTGAGCCACTTGTTTGGACTGTAGACTCCGTCTCATGCTACCACTAGAGTGACAGCACCATCAGCATTCAAAAGTGACCAAACCATCAGCCAGAAAACATAGGAACTGAGAAGTGATCTGTGGTCACCACCTGCAGAACCACTCCTTTATTGGGGATGTCTTGCTAACTGCCCCTGCTTTCCACCTGTTGTCTATTCCATTTGCACAACAGCATGCGAAATTGATTGTCAATCAGTGTTGCCACCTAAGTGGACAGTTTGATTTCACAGAAGTGTGATTTACTTGGAGTTACATTGTGTTGTTTAAGTGTTCCCTTTACTTTTTTGAGCAGTGTGTATGTATGTATGTGTACATATGGGAAAAAAAGAAGAAAAAATATAGAAATGACAAGACAAAACTCACAGACCCCCAGTTTCTAGCCCAGTGCCTTAGCTACTAGAACAAACTGGCGCTCTAATTTATTATTTTATTTAGTTTTATTATTTGTTATTATTAAATTTAAAAATATCAAAAATAAATATTTATTTTTTAACTATTAACACTCAGCTGTTTTCATTTCTTGTATATATATTCAAAATAGCCTGATTTTCAGTTATATCCTGTCTCTTCTTTTAAGCCCTTTTTTTTTGGTATCAGATAATCTAAAGAGAAAGTTCTGGGTATATTATTGTCAAACATCCTTGAATTCTTCCAGAATTAAAATACTTTTCTTCTTTTTCTTCTTTTCTAAAATACACTTCTTCCCTACCTAATGTTTATTAGATCAATACAAGCAAAACAATCTTAACTGTTTAAAATAGCAGTTCCTAACCTTTTCCTTATGCAAGTACATCATCATAAAAATATTTTCAGGATCACTATATAAATCAGGATTGACAACGTCTGCAGACATCATGTCTCACATGATCCCTTTAAACAATTCTAGTTTTTAAAAAATGGTTAAATTCTTACAAACTATAAGATTTAGAGGAGGAATGCCAAAATCTTTGACTCTCTCTGGAGTTTTAGGCCAATATTTTTTTATACATTAATATCTACACCAGACAGTACTTGAAATATATCAGAGACCACTAGTCCTTTGTGCACCATTATTGATCTCTGAACCACACATCTGGAACCAATGATTTAAAACATAGTATTTAATGAATAATGACAAGTAACCAATTGCAGAATGTTTGGTTTCCTTGGGGACCAATTTGTACAAAGAAGTAAGTGTGAAATTCTGTAACACAAGTTTACAGAAGGAATATATGGTAAACTATATTAATTGAGCTCAGTTATTTCAGCTCTGCAAATGAAATCAGAAGAAAGATTTTTAAGTAGTGTTTTTGCTGTGACCCCCTAATTACTAAACTCTATGATAAGTTCTAGTGAACTGGCCTCCTGAACGAAGCCATGTTTGTAAGATCAAATTACAATAACCTCATGATCACTTGTCCATACTGTTATCAGCAAGACACATATTATGCACATGAGTAATTCCAAATAATTAAGACTGAAAAGCAATCTGAAGACTCAACTAACTTCTTTCATGAGTACCTAAGAAATAAAATGTAAAATCAAGCCAATAACTTAAAGCTGATGTGAATAGGTACCTTTACAGCATCAAAGTACTGACTGAGCTGAGATCTTTTCTGTTCATATTCCACCTCTAGCTTGCGCAACTCCTTATAAATGTCTGGATTCTCCTTCTCATATAGTCGCAGGATACGCTCAAAAGTTTCACGCAGTTTCTTACGCTTGTCCTTAAGCACCTTTTCATTTAATTGAGGCTGTTGTACTGGATTAAATTCTGTAAACAGAATTAGGACAGATACATGAAAAAAAATGTGTAGATCTTCATCTTTCCACTACCTGAGGTTCACAATGCCAAGCACAATCATAAAGGGTATAGAAAATAGAAAAAGACAACAACAACTACTCTTCCTGATAATCATCAAAAAAAAAGGTAAAGATGGTTGTGTCTGACTGCAGGGGGCGGTGCTCATTTTTGTTTCTTAACTGAAGGAGCCAGGATTGATCACATTTCTGTGGTCGTGTGGTCAGTATGATTATACAATCATCTATCACTTGTTAATTTGGGGTTTACTTTCTTTCTCATACAGGGTTTTCAAGATGGCTGTACACATGGATGCTGCAGCTTGGCTGCTCCTTCTTTCAGTGTATGGTGTGTATGATTCTGTGTGTGTTTTGGATCCTTTCCTTGATTGAATCCTGTGGGGCAAGGGGCATCTACAGTCGGCAAGCCTGAAATGTACTGAAATGTAAAAAGGCTATTAAGGACAATTTTATATATTCTTATAACATACCGAAGGAGGCAGCTAGGACCCTGGGGGAGTCATGGATCACTATCCCTGCAGGGAGGAGGAAGAAGCAGAGAAAGAGGAACAGGAAGAGGAAGAGGAAGAGAGGATGCCGTGCTGGGGTTCTCTTTAGGCTGAGTAAGTTTCCACACAAGCCTTCAATTCCAAGTATATTTCTTACCAATGCAAGATCTCTGACTAACAAAATGGATTAATTAAGGCTACAGATTGCAAAGACTAAATTCATCAAGAACTGCTGTATTTTGCTAATCACAGAAACTCGGCTTCATTCACTCATTCCAGATGCAGCTATTGAGCTGGAAGGCTACATAGCTCATCGACAGGACAGGAGTAGAGATTCTGGCAAGAGCAAAGAGGGAGGTTTAAGCCTTTATGTGAACAAAAGCTGGTGTATCAATACAAAGACTGTAGACAGCCACTTCTCCATGGATCTGGAGTATATGACTCTTAAATGCAGACCCATATATCTTCCATGGGAATTCAGCATGGTTTTGATTACTGCAGTCTATATCCCACCTGATGCCAACACTACCATAGCTTCGGGATTCTTGTATAACATTGTTAGTAATCAGCAGAATAGATATCCTGATGCTGTGCATATCATAGCGGGGGACTTTAATCAAGCTGATTTAAAAGCAGTGCTCCCTAAATTCTAACAGCATGTTAAGCGTGCTACTAGAGGAGCAAACATATTGGACAAGTATATACCAACATCAAACATGGCTATAAGGTTATACAATTACCACACTTGTGACAATCAGGCTATATGTCATTGCTTTTACCACCAGCATACATCCTTCTTAGGAGACGGACTCTGCCTATAATAAAGACAATGAAATCTTGGCCAGAAGATGCTTCCCAACAACTTCAGGATTGTTTTGAGAAAACAAATTGGGACATCTTTTACCACCCTGACCTAGAAGAGCATATTGCAGCTGTTCTGTGCTATATCAAACACAGCACAGATACTATTACTGTGGATAAACATATTAGGATCTATCCCAATCAGAAAACCTGGATGACTTTTAGGTCCAGTGATGGGGCAAGATGCAGTGTTGCCAGAGCTAACCTGAAGAAAGGTATTCGGAAGATCAAGACTGATAAGAGGAAGACTGAGGATAATTTTTATAGCAATAACATGAGGCAGGGATTCAACAAATTACCACCATCAACCGACCAATGTCATCCCTCCTGAGGAGGATGCGTCATTGGCAAAGGAACTGAATCATTTCTATGCTCTATCTGAAGTGGAGACATCAGACAGCTAAAATAGAACCACCAGCCAATTGTAGCCCCCACCTCATTGTGGAGGAAGAGGAGGTGAGAAGTATTCTGAGGGCTGTGGACCCTAGAAAGGCTGCCGGTCCTGATGGTATCTCTGGCCGAGTGCTTAAAGACTGTGCTGTTCAGTTGGCTGGAGTCTTTACCAGGATCTTCAATTGGTCTTTATCCATCCACTATTCCACCTTGTTTGAAAGCTTCCACCATTGTTCTGCTGCCAAAGAAGTTCCCTATCAATAACCTCAATGATTACAGACCAATGACACTCACTCCTATCATCATGAAGTGCTTTGAGAAATTGGTCTGCCAATTTCTGGTCTTCTGCATACATTTGATAAACACCAGTTTGCATACAGAAGAAATAGATCTACAGATGCTATAGCCATTACTCTTTACGCTGCTCTGATTCATCTAGTACAGCGGGGGGGCAGTTATGTGAAGATGCTTTTTGTAGATTTTAGTTCTGCATTTAACACAATTCATCCATATAGACTAGTGTCTAAACTTCTGGACCTTGGACTTTCTTATTCAATCTGCCTTTAGATTATGGATTTCCTGTCTGGCCACTCAGAGAGGGTCAGATTAGGTAATCTACCTCATCAGCCCTTATTCTTAATACTGGTACACCACAGGGTTGCGTGTTGAGTCCCTTACTCTATACTCTTTATGTGCATGACTGCATTCCCACTCACACTAGTAATACTATTACAAATTTGCAGATGATACAACAGTGGTGGGACTCATCTCCGGGGGTGGGGGGTGTTTGAGTCTGCCTACCAAGATGAGGTGGACCGGTTGCTTTCAGGAGGCAATAACTTGGTCCTCAATACCAATAAGACCAAGGAGTTTATAATGGACTATAGAAGGAACAGATCAGACATCCAGCCCTTGCTTATCAATGAAGACTGAGTGGAGCAAGTGGCCAGTTTTAAGTTTCTGGGTATTACTATAAAAGAGGACCTGACCTGGGGTGTTCACATTGCAGCACTGGTCAAAAGTGCCCAGCAGAGATTATACTACCTGAGACTTCTCAGAAAACAACAACTGAATGAAAAACTGCTGGTGACCTTCTACCGTTGCACCATAGAGTATCTTAACTTTCTGCACCTTTGTATGGTTTGCCAATTGCACAGTGGCAGATAAGAAAGCACTCCAGAGGGTTAACGTCATTGCCCAGAAGATCACTGGTTGCCCTCTCCCCTCTTTGGAAGCTTTATAGCTCCCACTGCCTTAAGAAAGTTCAAACCATTCTTAAAGATCCATCTCATCCTGGGCATCCTTTTTTTTTTAACTATTACCATCTGGCAGATGGTACAGAATAATAAAACCAAGGACAAATAAGCTGAAAAACAGCTTCTATCCCAGGGCAGTAGCTCTTTTGAATTCTAATGTATAGTGCAGTGTTGGTGTGGTGTCAGGGGTTTCCAGTTCAATGTGTGACATGTGAAGGATGTGTGTTTGTGTTTATTTTCATGGTCATGATGTGCACTGAATATGGTGTTTGATTTTGTTGTACGAGGTGCAATGACAATAAAGTAACGGATAATGCTTGTTAAACTAGTTCTTCTTTCACCTTACTTTTTCTATGCATGTTGAAAAGAGATTCAAACCTACCCATTTCATCAAGTTTTTCCATGTCTCGAATGATTTGTTTGGGATCCTTCATTTTTAGCACTGCTGCTCTCACCATCATGCGCTGCTTTTTGTTCTGAACTCAGAAGAAAATAAAAGCCAGAATTAAGGGCCTGGACTTCACAGGCAATATATTTAATCTACTTAATAAAATAAAAGTGCAACTTTTCTAATTTTGAGTCTTATGCATCCAGCAAACCCAGAGGGTTTTATTTATTCAAGTTTTACAGGCAATGTGACCTCTTCCAACATATCCAAATATATTCATTCTCCCTTTCATTAACACAGTGGATATGGGAAATCTACATATCCCTATTAAGATGCCAGGTTTTTGAGATGTAAAAAAGTTGTTTTTCAATTGAATTATATAGTTTTATTTATACTGAAGATAGAAAAAATTCTGAAGTTATTTATCAGTCTGATTTTTTTTAATCTAAAAAATCTGGTTTTTATCAAGGGATATGTATACTTTTTATATTCACTGTATATACATAATCATTTCCTATACTATCATCTGTCCATGTTTTATGAGGCAGTTTTTGTATGCTTTTAAAATTTACTTAATATTTATGAAAAATAGCTTTATTAATAACACCATAATTCTAAACCAGTGCCCTATATCAAATCTTGCTCAGACAAGACAATTTATTAGGAAAAAAGTTGATTAATATGATTTGTAAATTCTATATTAATACACATTAATACACAATTCTATATTAATGTCAGATACAAAGCCAACAAGAAACATATAGCACCGCCAGCCTCTGTTTGTAATTTGGCAAAGATCTATTACCTTCTTCAGTTCCCTCTTCCGGGCCTCCTTTCCTACAAATAGAAATTTAAATTATCACAAATATATATTTTGTGAAAAATACAGTGCAAATATGGACATAATATATTAATAGGCATATTTTATAAATGAACTTAAAAATAAGTTGAAGTAAATCAAGCTATTATTTTGGGAATAGTTCTAGAATTATATCATAACTGGATTTCAATTTTGGATAATAATATATAAAATTATGAATTAGACTAGAATCAGAAATCTGTTAACTTGTATTTTTAAATAATTTGAAATTTAGTCTTCTATAATTTTAGTATTATTTAACAGCAATAAATTTGACTCCACATCCTAAATGTTAAAAATCCATTTTGAACACTGTTGAGGATTTAGTCATCGTATATATAATTAACAAAGAAAATGAAAATTTGGGAGCATACATAGCATACAGGGTTAGGACTTAAGACCCCTTCAGGTCATCACTCGATCACAAAGCTAACTCTGGGGCAGCTACTCTCCATCCAACCTACTCCATGTTCTTGTAGAGCTTATATTACAGAAGATATCCATGGATATCAAATTGCATTTCATAGAAAAGGTGGATATTATCATAAATAAATTAACAAACTTTAAAAAAAACTGATTTTGAGCAACTTTAAAAGAAAGGGATCGTGTGCAGCTTTACGTCATGAACAATTTAATGCAATACAAAAGTTATTTTGCTGTGTAAAGATCATTTTTCAAAGTAATTCAAAACATATATCTATTCTTTTTAAGCATAAAAGGTAATTTGTTTCTAATATTGCCATTTCACATTGATCTATGTAGACAGCAAATGCCTTCATTTGTTCAGAGTAGCATTATATAGAATACCACAGTACACAATGTACTGCTTTGGAATTGTGATTTTTCAATATTGTTCAATATTGTTGCGAGACTGAATTATGCTAACTGCAGCATCTACTGGAAAATCTAATGCCATAATTAATTTTACTCTCCCTTAAAGAATTCATGGTTTATCTACCTGGACATTAATTTCACATAAACATATATATGCATCATATAATTCCTTTTTAATATAAGCCGTGCAAAAGCACAAAAAAGGAGAAACGTTTATCCAAAGAAATTAAAGGCATGATTAAATAAACTAGTTAAAAATACTGTATACTACCACCATTCAATATGCCCCCCTAAACTTTCCTATCCTTCTAAATGATCATGTATCACTTCATATGTGTTGCCTTCTGCCTGATCTTTGATCACACACACACACTTTTTAAAAAATTCTCACCTTTCCCTTTTTCAGCATTTAGTCAACTCAACCTAACAACTTTCTTGGTCTTCCCCTTTCTCTTAACCTATTAACTCTTCCTACAGTTTTTTGTTTTCTTTTTTGCTTTTTTGATTGTTTTGTAAATTGATCCTCATTCATTCTCTATGATCGAACCATCTCAATATATAGTCCTTGACTTACAACCACAACTGAGGCCAACATTTCTGTTGCTAAGCAAGACAGTTAAGTGAGTTTTGTCCCACTTTATGATCTTTCTTGCCAGTTATTAAGTGAATCTGCAATTGTTAAAGTTAGCAACATGGTTAAGTAAATCTGGCTTCCACATTGACTTTGCTTATCAGAAAGTAGCAAAAGGTGATCACATGACCCCTGGACACTGCAACCATCATAAATATGAACTAGTTCCCAAGCACCCAAATGTTGATCACATGGGGATACTGTGAAAAGTGGTCATAAGTCACTTTCTTCAGTTCCACTGTAACTTTCACTAAACAAATGATTGTAAGTTACTTTTATTTTGTACCTATTTACTTTTATATTTGGTATGTACATTCAGAACCAATATCACCTTAAAAAAATCCATCATATATCCATTCATCATCCATTTGAAGGACAGCATTCCATTTACAGACTGTTACAGAAAATGTAGCTCTCTGGGCTTGCGGGTTATCCTTTTCATATTATTTTACAGTTGGGTTAAAACGTTTCCGTTTTCCATTGTAAGTAATATTCTATTAACTATTGCAGATTCTTTTTTTTTTTGCATGTTCCCAAAACAACCTAAATAACCCCAATTCAGACTTGGATATATATTTAATTTTTCATTCATAATTAAATCTGCACTTTCACTTTCTGCATTGATGCATCCATTCCATTCCAAAGAATTACTTTTATTCAGATCTACTGTACTCTTCCTCTTTGTCTTAGATTCAAAGGCATTCAATATAATTTACTTTAATTCATTTATTCCTTTCATTTCATTAATGCATATTCTTTATTACTCTTTTCCTATATTCCAAATCATAACCTTCATATGCCCTAATTGTCAGTAGCAGGTCTTACAGGTATTCAGCCCCACTGCCCATCCTGGCTTTGGTTAAGTGAGGATTTCTAAGTATGATAGAGAAGCTGTAGATCAGTCTTAATAGCATTCATGGCATATGAAGCATTTCCTGCTAATTATGACAGCCTGATCAAGGTGGGCACATTTTGTCCAGTAAACTCAAGCACCAAAACCCAACTTTACTCCAAGCATGTTCATGCTATTCTATGCAAGCTAGAATCTCCAGTCTAAGAGGTCACCTTGCAATGTCTACATTCCATAAATTTAGAAGGTATATATGCAATGTATTCATACATACTTTTATTTTCCTAAATAAGTGATATTGTTTACTGAACTTAAGAATATAGTTGCACGTGAAACCTCAATAGAGTTAAATGCATAGAACATATTACAAGCCAACAATGACATATCCTCTCTAGCCAATGTCCAAACTTGAAAAAGATTTCAAGATACTTACGTGCTTGGTCCGTGGGGTTCATGAACTTCCCACTCTTAGTGGAAGATGTAGATCTCCTTCCCATTTTGACTATTTATCTCTTTTACTCTTCCACTTGCTGAAACTAGACAAGATAGAGGAAAAACATAATTTCTGTAATATCCTAATAAGAATAATAAGCCATCAAGTTTCCCATGGTTTCCTCGAATCTCTTGTGAACACTGCTTCTTCCAGTCTCTTAAAACACTGATTAATAAAGGAGGAAAGGCAGAAGACATCCCCCCCACCAGTTGCTGAATCCAAATTAATCTTTTTCTTCTGAATTGAGATTACTTGGCTCTGACAACGGATGGCTCATCATTTGAATAAGATTAAAATAAAGATCCAGTACAGCACAACCACAATCTCCACTCTATTAACAGCCACATTAATATTTAATCAAGTTCTAGCATGAAATATTTGTAAATCCAAAGAGGAGAACGAAAGGTGCAACATAAACAATGCTAGAGCAAAGAGCGTAACTGTTTAGGACAGAGAAGATCCCGAAGAGAGAAATCGCCCTTTCTGCCTTATTTTCCTTACCTGCCGCCAAGGTCGCAAGTCCTAAACCCAGATAGCCGCCAACGCAAAACTACGGGCTATGTTTTCCACAGAGCCCATTCAAAAGGAGTCCTCCAACCAGCTAGCCCAGCCCGATGACCTGCCTCCGGCGGAAAAAAAAAATCGAATCCGCTTCCAGAGAGTTTTCTACTCAGGCGCCATCTTAAAAATCCACGCGATTTCACGGCTGTACCAATAAAACCTAGTGCGGGCTACAGATAGTCGCACAGCGCCGACTTCCGGCCAAATGAGTGACGTTTGGTCGCATAGACTTTACAAACTCGCCCCTAGCGCATAACTTCCGGGTTAATTTTAAAGTATCTGTAGTGCATAACAATTAAAAGTGTAACAGGGAAAAGGCGTTACTGTTTTTGAGATACGATCTTATTTTGTTTCAAGGTATTTATTGTTGGATTAATTTTTAACGTTATTAAAATACACATCTGAGATTAACACCACTGCAAAATAAAAAGGGCTCAATTTAAAGAGGTTGCGACTCAAAATTCCAACAAAACTCAACAAATATGGCTTTTAAAAGCCACTTGCAACTGTAGCATAGTACTCAAAATACAGACACTAATTTATGTTAGATTTGCAATTTGGTTAATGCTTTCTGCATTTCAGTTGCATTCATAACAGCATGAACAATCTATGTAGGATTTGTACAAAAATCTGGCCGTATACAGCAGCCCTAGTTTATTTTTCAGTATAGTTCCATTTAGTTCATTTTTGCTCCATCGGGGAAAAAAACTAGCTCTGTAGTCAGGTAATGCATTTACTCTGTTAGGATCCACACACAAAAGGCAAAAAAGACACAAACAAACTTTCAATTTCTGAAAACGTTTTCATTATGGAAAAGAAGTTTTTATAGAATGATCTGTGCTGCAGTTAAAAAGTATTAGCCACTGAAAAGAGAAAACACTAGTTTTCTCTATTTTCTACTATTGACCTCACCCCTTTCCTAAAAGGTCTGTAGGGGGCGTGCATAAGCACACCAACGTGCCTACCGTCCCTGTCCTATTGTTTCTTTTATTTTTCTTATATGTACTCATTTCTTGTATTCATAACTATGTTTATCCTTATACCTATTATCTTGTAAGCGATTGACAAATCAAATAAATAAATAAATAGTTTCTGAAAGAATATGTCTATTGGGATTCCTCACAGCTTGAAAGTGCTATCTACCACATCTTGCCCCAGCATAAATTTATACCAATCTATACTTTCTACTTCCAATACCAGTCTCTATCCTGCAACAAGCATTTGGTTCTTTAAAGATAGGGATAGATGGTTTTACAATTTACAAGATTTTTCTCCCTCTTCTCATATCTCATCATCATCATCAACCAGTGGGAATATATTCCCTGCTTACTCCCCTTAATGCTGTATTGTCTGGGACTAGACCTGGGTTATGAGATTAGGTCTGACAATTTATTAGATCCTTGCATTTATCCCTGTAAAAACCTAATGAGTTTATGTGCAAGAGTTTTGCATGGTGGCATTTAAAGGGAAGATGACTACCAGCGTTATCAATGAACTCATTTTGGATTCAAATTTAAAGTTTAAATCCGTATCCTAAAGCAATCCAAACACTGATAACATTGGTATATGATAGAAGGACACTTCAATCCCCACAATGGAAGAATAGTTGCAAAAATTGATAAGTCTGCTTTGATAAAAGAAAAAAATATAAGTACTTCTGTTTCTACTTGGAAACCACTTCTGGACTTAGTGCTTGAGGTGGAAAAAAATGAAACTTTGATTTTGGGTTTTACCAATTAGATAGACTTATTGATTTAGAAATAGCTAGTTTATACTACTATGTGAAAGTAAAAAGTTGAGTTTGGATGTTACTATCTTATTATACTTCACCAAAAGGAGTTGGAAGTCAATGCTTTTTCTTTCTTTTTCCTTTCTTTTCTGCACTCTTCCCTTTTCCTTTTCCAGCCCTATTTTTCCTATTATTTGTTTTTGTATTTTATATGCAAATTAAAAAAAAAATGGTAGTTTGCATGAACCTGCAAAAAAAAAGTTAGCTCTGTTTCTCATAATTCATTAGGCAATCTGATGCCCACCCGACCCTGAATTTTTCTGGTTAGCTGATTATCAAAAATGACATGAAGCCAAGAGCTGTCAGAGGCTTGGCAGGAGAAGACATTTCTGCTACCCAAAGCAGAAAAAGCTGTACCTGCATCAGCTTCAGGTAGTAAATAAGGTAATATCACTCTGTGGAAGTCATTACTGCATCATTAACATATTATTTAGTGAAGTGGATCAGATTGGCTTTACAACAAAACTAGTATTTGGAAATAGGAGAAATTACTCCTATAACCCAGGACAGATAAAGACAACTTAAGGCTGCATCAGGAGCTTAAATGAAAGAAATGTCACAAGCACATAACAAAAACAAAAGAAGACTGCTGGAACATATTTCTACTGCAATTAGACAAAGCAAGGAAAGATTACTAGAAAAGTACCATTTGCAATCTCTTCTTGTGGCTTCCCTTACCCTTGCAAAAAGCCCAGGTCAGCCATTTCCTGAGTTTCAACAGTCCCACCTACAGAGTTCGCATAATTACCAAACTCACCTTATGCCACCAGGCCTGAAATATTGAACCTAGACAACTTAGAATTACTCCGCCTGTGGTCTGACCTAAGCTTAGTACACAAAATTGTCTGCTACAACGTCCTACCTGTCAATGACTACTTCAGCTTCAACCACAATAACACACAGGCAAACAATAGATACAAATTCAAAGTAAACCATTCCAAACTCAATTGCAGAAAATATGGCTTCAGCATCAGAGTGGTCAAAGCCTGGAACCCACTATCTGACTCTATTGTTACATCCTCAAACCCCCAAAATTTTAACCTTAAAGTGTCTATCGTGGACCTCACTCAATTCCTAAGAGGTCTGTAAGGGAGCATGCATCAGTGTGCCTACCGTCCCTGTCCTACTGTTCCCATTTATTTGTATTCATTTATTATGTATATACTTATACCCATTTATATTTATAAGTTTATATGTTGTTCATACTTATACTTGTTTTCTCATATATGCTTGACAAACTAAACTAAATAAATAATTTGGGAAGCATCTTTCCTCCTGTTTCCCATCTCTTGATTGAAGGGCTTTGCTTCAAACAAAGCTCCCAAATTTCCATCCCCAGGAAATAGTGTCCTCTCCTCCCTGGGTCCTAATAGCATCTTTCTTTTGCTTTTATACAAATAACAAATCAATCCATTATATTCTTAAACCATTACCATTATCCTAAAATATTTTATTTCCTCTTTAAAAGATCAGTTTGGTTTTAAACATAAAAGAATCAGGAAGTATCTTCTCTAACAAAGATTATCGGTCTACTCTTGGATTATTTCGATACTTCCAATGTGATATTTTACAATACTCTACGGATTAAATCAGAGGCAGCGAAGGAGCTTTCCTATCTCTATGGCAACGAGGCAGCTCGACTGCGCCCCCTAGCGTAGTTAATTACCCATTATCTTTTTCTCCTGTTCTCAGTTCAGCGGCTCAGACCGAACGGCGGGTTCCGCATTCGGTCTCTCCGTCGCCAGGGGGGCAGTAGTGAGAGCGAAGAGAGCGCCGGATAGGCCAGGCAAGCCATAAAATCCCGAAGGGACGGCAGAAGGCGCTCGCTGACTATTTTTTGCACTGCTTTTTATTATCCTTTAAAATAAGTGTGTATGTTGCTGCTGTTCTGTTCGCAGCATTTTACGATAACTTTTTACTATCGATTAAGAAGCAAAATAGGCATTGCGTTCAGTCTGACATTTATATATGCAAATCTGCAACCATTCTGTAATATTTGCCCCTGTGGGAAACAGCCCCACTTTACCCTACTTACTGTTAGAAAAATGCATCAAGTGTAGCAACTATCAATTTCATGTTGCAAAATTTAATCACATTTTTCCAGAGATATCAAACATAAATGAAAACAAACATTCGTAGCCCAGAAACAACAAAGGATTGAAACTTAAATTTATTTTAAAAAGAAAGCCGGTTTGACCCATTTAAAAGCGCAAGCTGCAATGTGCAGAAAGAAGCATCTATCTGAGATCCAGCCAAAGTGGTAAAAATGATGTTACAAAAAGCAAGAAGCAAAACACCAAACAAAAACCAATACTTCAGCTGCAAAGTTTGCCATTCATCTTGGGCTTCAAGACCAATTGTAGAGTGTATAGGTCAGTGCTGATGGTTCAAAGGGAAATCATCCTCTCTGAATCCACTTTCAAAGTTCCAAAGTGAGGCAGGGCTGCTTGAGGATTCTTCAGATATTTACTGGGCTTGCAAAACACCTCTTACAGTGGAGGTAGATTTTATAGCTAGCAATTAAGGGGAAAAAGATCAGCTCCCTTCAGCTCTGTTAGCACAATCTTCTTCCTGCTCTTCACAAAGCACACCATCTGCCTGCAAAAGAGGAGAATTAAATGCTACACTTCATCCATCCACAATGCTGGAGAACAAATTTGGTAGATGTTTTGGATTTAAAAGAACAGTCTTAGCTGGCACTAAGGGTCTCCATTCTTAAAATAAGCTTTATATAATAAGGTAAAATAAGGTATTAAATTATAGAAAGTAATAATCCGGAGCTAGGAACTTCTAAAGCTGACATTTTAAAAGCCAACTCCAAAGCAAGAAATTCTCTGAAGTATAATTCAGACTTTCAAGTTACTGCTTAAACATCTGATGTTTTAAGACAACATATTGGGGTATCTATCCTGCATTAAGCACTTTTTTACAGCTCATTAAAGCACCATTCACCAACCTAAAGGCAGAAAATTACTGTATACTAACAGAAAATTTCCTTCACCTCATCTATCAGTATCCTGCCACTGAGTTGTGAATGTCCTTATTTATTGTGAACAGGGCAAGTTAAGGAAAGTAATTAATAGATACTCCTATCTCCTCCCTCCACTATCTTCTTCCACTAAAATCACTGCCAACAGAAAAATATACAGCAATCATTCCTTACCTGGCATAGGGTAGGATTGGGAAGAAATCCTAGTTTGGATAAATTGTTCACCCAGCTGGTTTAGCTATCTTCAAATGTTATTGCAGACTTGTATAATCTCCTAGCAACTATGAGGACTTAGTGATTATAGACACTAGGAGGGATTGCAGGATAAAAGGCCTAACTTCTCTTCTTCCTTCTATCTCTCTAAGCTGCTTTGTCCCCTAGCTACTACAGTATCAGTGCAACTGCCCCTGAGTATCCATCAACTCATAAGCTATTTTAAACAGCTTTAGTATGATTTTGAAAAGGCAAGATACCCAAATTCACAATAGCCCAGTAGTGAAAGACAGGGTAGAGTGATTGCACCATGAAGCATCAGAGGGAAAGCTCTTTCTCTTTTTCCCATGGCCTCATGTCCATCACTTAATCAACTACTATTTGAGGTAATGTAGATTTCTGGGCTATAGATCAACTTGGCAATCTGGCAAATACTGGGGAGATCCCAGTTTTAAAAAATTGAATTTTCTTCCTGCTCAGAGATGAATAGTTCAGAGTAAATTGCACAAAACTAGGGAGAAATGGGTTGCCCGTCGCACAGTTAAAGGTACAACTGGATTATAAATCTGGAACAGTTATGGAAATTTTGAGCTATGTCAGATAAAAAAATGAAGGTGAAGTCATGAGAACGTGGCAAAAAACATATATAAGAGGTTTCAGGTCCATGTTGATGCTATGGTTAGGTATAAGTGTAAGTGGAGAATTTTTGTATCTAAATGTCCACAGAAAAAAGAAGGGGCCTGCTAGTTTCATCTTGATCATTCATTTTGTACTTATAATGATGTTTTAATTGCTGACAGGAAGCAGTTTACAGAAAACAGAACCAATAGAAGCTTCAATGAAGAAAACATCCAGTTCAAAACACCAATATCATTGCCAATACTCATGTCAAAGTACAGAGTTACAACCACAGGAGAGCAGACTGAGGAAAGTTAAACATTATTTAAATGTCATTTTTTAAAATGAAGTTTAAAGTACCGTACATGATTTTAAAAGTTTTAAAATGTTCAAAGCCATAACAGCAGCACATTAATACTAGGAACTTTAAAACATTCATAATAAGTCAACAACTAAAATTAACTCGTTCAAAAGACTAATTTGAAAAGATGTTGAAGATCTCATCTACAAAGCCAAACATTCATTTTAAGACAGGAAATTCGATAAGTAATTGGCCACCTTTGAAAAGGTATAATTGTGCTCATCAGTCCAATTGCTGCAACTCAGACCCACATCAGACGTTTGAGCTTTGGTAAGGAATGTAGATTGAAGGAAGGATGGGCAAATACAAGGCATGTTAGATGTTGGAGAAAGCTTTATAGAGAAGTACAGGAGAATGCTAGCGTTGTTAGCAAAGGCTTAAAAGAAAGCTAAAATTGTGTAAATGAAAAACTGATGTTATAGAAGCAGAGAAATATGTATTTCAGAATCTTGTCAGTATAATTATTTACCGTGTTTCTCATAAAATAAGGCCGGGTCTTATTTTTTTTTAAGCCCCGAAAAAACGTCTAGGACGTATTTTCGGGGGTGACTTAATTTCTTCCCCCATGCACACCTCCACCTAGAATGCCCCATGCACACTCACCTCTCCATGAGGCTGCCACTGGAAGTTCCCCAAAGGTAGAGTCACCAGCCACTTCTATTGGCCAGTAGAAGCGTCCTCGGGGCAAGCACCCACGTGCACTCACCTCACCATGAAGCTGTTTCTATCAGCCGATGGAAGCTCCCCAAAGGCAGAGTCACCAGCCGCTTTGGGGTGAGGGGTGGCTGCCCACAGGGCGCTCCTGAGAGGAGCGCCCCACGCACACTCTCCTTGAGGCTGTTTCTATCGGCCGATGGAAGCTCCCAAAAGGCAGAGTCACCAGTCGCTTCCATCGGCCAATAGAAATGGCTTCATGGCGAGGGGAGTGCGCATGGGAGAGCGGCTGCAAACTTTTCTTAGCAGAAGGGAAGCAAGCTGAGTTTCTCTCTCTCTCTCTCTCTCTCTCACACACACACACACACACACCACCCCTACTAGCCCTCGTCCCTGCACCGGGTCAGCCAAGCCCTTCTGGCAAGGGAAGGTCTCAGCATCTGCGGGGTTCCCACGACCGCCCTCCCCTCCCCAGGCCAGACCTTTTCCGGGAACCCTGCCAAAGTCCCAGGGCAGCTGACCTCCCTTTACCTGCTGCCACTGCTGGTTTGGGGAGTGGGGGGGCCTCCAGGGAGGGAAGAGGAGGCAGCAGAGCTCAGCTACCCTTAGAAGGGAGATTGGGCAGGGTCCTGAAAGGAGACGCGGGAGCGGTCCTCCTAGGAATGCGGCGGGGAAGCGGGGTGAGTGTGAAAGGGTCGCTGCCGCGGCATAGGAGGAAGGGAGGGAGCTGGAGTGAAGAAGGGCAGGAGAGAAGCTAAACCGTCCTTTCTATTGCTCTGGTGAGGGCCGACTATTTGCAGGGGCTGGTTGGAAAGGCCTAATTTTAGTATGAAGCTTGAGTTGTGGTGTGGGGAGCTGAACGGTGAAGGCACTCTGCACATGATCTGAGGCAATCCTGCCACAGCTCATGGGTGGCATTGCTAACAGTTGGGGGGAGTCTGATAACATCAGCGACGCCTCCTTTTCTCTCTCTCTCTCTCTCTCTGAGCGCCTGAAAGAGCGCCCGTCATTAATCAATTAACCAATGCCAGCCTCAGAATCCCTTATTTCGGCATAATTCGGGTCGAGAGAGGAGGCGTAAAACCAGGGACTTGGCAACGAGGTGCAGGTTCTTTTTTTTTTTTTGATTGAGTTCAATCACGAGACATTTCTTGATTTCATCGGACGTCGGAGGCGTTCAGAAGAACTTTTTAAAAACTTGTGGGTCTAACTTTGAGAAGCAATGAGTTTGGTCCTCTCAAATGGTGGAGGTTCGGGGTGGTCTTTGGAGACCTCCCCTCTCTTTTAGCTGAGGGAGACCTGGGCGATTTTAGGCTAAAAGCTGCTCTGGAGAGATTGATCAGAGAATGGGCAAGAAAGCAAAACAAGAATACATTTGGGCTAAGGCGTTTTCTCCCATTCCCTCTGTCGCAATCTCACAATTTTCATCCAGACACAGATACACGTGTGCTTTTTCTCCTGCCCCGCTGGTAGATTCAAAAACAACTAATGCAAGCTCCCCTCACGAGGCCATTTCTATTGGCCGATGGAAGCTCCCCAAAGGCAGAGTCGGCAGCCGCTTCTACCAGCCAATAGAAGCAGCTGGTCTATCGGCTGATGTTCTATCGGTAGTAGATCAGGTTATTCTAGCCTAGGCTACCTGCATGGCGCTCCTAAAGGCAAGTTTTCTCCCCCCCTTCCCTTCCCATTTCTCTTCACCTCGTGTAGTTCTAACAAATGATGTGAGAAATGGTGGGGAAACACATGGTTTAAATAGGCCTAAATTTTGGGATCGGGGCTTAATTTCACCTCATGCCTAGAAATCATGCTGGGCCTTCCTATTAGTGGAGGCCGTATTCTTGGAGAAACATGGTATTTAACCACCTTTATTTTATAAACAACTCAAGATGGCAAACCTATCTAACATTCCTCCTCTTATTTTCCCCACAATGATCTCTCTGTGAGCTGGTTAGGCTGAGAGAGAGTAACTGACCCAAAGTCATTCAGCCAGCTTTCGTACCTAAGAAGGAAGCTAGAATTCAACATCTCCATCTTTCTAGCCCAGTGCCTTAATCACTAGACCAAAGTGGCTGGAAATAATTTGATGAATCTTAAGATTAAACTTTGTAATTTTCACAATTGCAGCAAATTGAAATGAATATGATGTCAATAAGATTATCACCACAACTCTGTTACTGAATTGATTAGCAGTGATAAATGTGATGTATTTGTTTCATTAGAACTGTTATCTTGATGAACCCATTTCTTCTTTATGTCTATGGAGATTCTCAATCATCCAGGTCATGGTTGTCCCAAGGTGCTTCTTTTCAAGAGGCAATTAGACTTTCTCATTTTCTTTAAAGATGTTTCACTTCTCATCCAAGAAGCTTCTTCAGCTCTGAAGCCATTTCTTCTTTGGAAAATTTTCCCTTATAAAACAATAAGCCTTAGAAAAGAAAGATTGCCACCTTCTTCAAAAATAGTCTTCAAGTGTTGAAAATGTAGCATTCTGAGAGCAACAAGGTAAACAATTAGTAGAGTGGTTATATATGTGCAACCTAAACAAGTGGAGGAAATACAGTAAGAGGTTGCTCTGTTTTGTTTAAATTGAAGCAGTTAGAGTGCTGTGTTGTTTCTTTGATTATATCTTATGATGTCACTGTTATATTATTGGTATCCTGCAGGATTATCCAACTGACAGGCCTCTATGAGGTCATTGCCTGTGTAACCACTGATAATATTTCAACAAGAGGAGCTGTTCTCTTCTAGTTCTTCTTCACTGAACTGTGTTTTCTTTTCATCTCTTTCCAAGCAATCATACCAAGCAAAATACAGGTTGAGCCATGTTTTCTATTTATTTTAACTATGCTATTCCAAAGAAATTAAGTTTCATTATGGTTTAAATTCAAAACTGGCATGATTTTTATTTCTGAACCTGTGCAACCATAAATATATTGATACAAAGTATTCCTAATGTTGTTTATTTAATAATACTTAATTATTGTAACACAGAAAAAAACTATAAAGTAAAGGACAACTTTAAAAGAAAGTAGGAGAAAGACCAAGAGAAAACAGAGGAAAAATAAGAGAACAGCTGATATTATCTTCATAGTATAAAAATCTAAAGGGCGTATAAAATATATCTCTGATCAGGATTTTTTTTTCTCTACAGTGTCAGGTATGTATCTGAAATGTGTGCCCTACTGAACACCAGAGTCTGTGGTTTGAAGACATCTATTGACAACTGATGCAACTGGGTTCCTGAGGAATATCAAAGTAGGCCACTGAGGGTAGAAGATTGATGGAACATATCCAGATGGAATAAATAAGAAAAAACAGGTAAAATAAATTCTTCATGTTCTTAAATTATTCCAGATTGGAATTTCCCTGTGAACAATATAATAGAAGATATATTATAAATCCTCTTATGAAAGGCTGCTACATTTTACTTTTGTGATAATATTGGCAATTTCTATTTCTTAACCACAATTAAAATATGTTCAGTGTTTTTATTTTACTACTTCTTATTAACAGCATATGCATGTCTTACTTTCTAATACTTTATTGTAGTACAACATTCATGTATTTCTTTCTTCAGATCTGAAATCAGTTGTATATTTAACTTATCATATAAACTTGATCTTTCAGCACCTCTCAATTCTGTTGACAACTGTATTCTTCTAGACCAGTTGGGAAGGTTGGGAAGCATGATGTCGCAGGTTTTTGTGTGTTTTTCAGTGGGCAGGTTCAGAAGGTGGTTATGGTGGGTAGAGGGAGATCAGACCCCTGACCATTTCATGATGAAATGCATCAGGGTTCAGACCACTTTCCTATCCTGTTTAACATCTACACAACATTTCTGGGAGAGGGCATCTGCCAGTTTGGGGTGAAATCTCATCATGTTGGCACAGTGGTTAGAATGCAGTATTGCAGGCTAACTCTTGTTACCGCCAGAGGTTTGAACTTCATCAGCTGAAGTTTGATTCAGCCTTCCATCCTTCTAAGGTCAGTAAAATTGCCCCCAAATTGTTGGGAGCAATATGTTGACTCCATAAATTGCTTAGGGAGAGTTGTAAAGCACATGAAGCTGTATATAAGTCTAACTGCTATTGCTATAATATACTGGTGTTATCTGGTTATATACTTACACCCAAAACTGCATTCAGTTTTGACCGCCATGATGTAAAAAAAATGTTGAGACTCCAGAAAAAGTGCAGAGAAGAGCAACAAAGATGATTAGGGGACTGGAGGCTAAAGCATATGAAGAACAGTTGCAGGAACTGGGTATTGCTAATCTAATGAAAAGAAGGACTAGGGGAGACATGATAGCAGTGTTCCAATATCTCAGAGGCTGTCACAAAGAAGAGGGAGTCAAGCTATTCTCCAAAGCACCTGAGGGCAGGACAAGAAGCAAATGGGTGGAAACTAATCAAGGAGAGAGGCAACTTGGAACTAAGGAGAAATTTCCTGACAGTTAAGACAATGAATCAGAAGTTGTGAATGTGCCAACATGGAAGTTTTTAAAAAGATGTTGGATAACTATTTGTCTGAAGTGGTGTATGGTTTCCTGCCTAGACAGGTAATTGGACTAGAAGACCTCCAAGGTCCCTTCCAACTCTGTTATTCTATTCTATTCTGGGAGATGTCTTAGGAGATATAACCTGAAATGAAAAAGTCTCAGAATCAATCCAAAGAGGCACAGAGGTTGTTTATTCAGAAGATGAATAATGCCAAGGTTATACCATCTTTGACTCTTGATGGGGTGATGCTCCCGGCTTGCAATGAGCAGGACTTCTTGGACTAACTGCTCCTGATCAAAGAACGGGTAGATATTATATTTTGGAAGGCATTTGCATAGCTTTGGCTGTTCCACAGGATGATCTGTAGAGTCTCACTCATGCCTTCTCATCATTTGTTCAGATAATTATAATCCATAGCACCTGAGGATACTCTTAAAGGCCACTCCCGGAAAATGTAATAATACATATACTCATTGGTCAGACATGATAGTGCCACATTACTCCTCTGTTATTAGATTCCAAATAGATTTCCAAGTGCAGTTCAAGGTATAGGTATAAAGCCCTATATACTTGATGACCTAGGTATCTTACAGGTGACTTTTCCTCAATAGGTTTTCGCCATCCTACCTGAGCAACTAGGGATAGCCTAGTAATATCCTCCATTTATCAGAAAATATAGTGAGATAGACCCCAGTGGAAGGCATTCTCTGTAGCAACTCATTCCTCTGCACTAACTTTCCCCCAAAAGATAGATGTCTGCCACCATCACGGTCTTCTAGAAGCAGGTGCAAATGTAGCTTTTTTAAAGGGTCTTTGGGTTTAACTGCATTAGTGATATTTTTATTATTTTAATCATTTTATTTTGTACCTTCTTTTCAGTCTATAAATTCTGTAAACTTCCTAAAATATGGTCAGTTTCCAGAGCTTAGACACATTTCATAAATAAATACAGATAGTGCTCTGTTTACAATTGGTTGCTTAGCAACCATTTGAAGTTACAAAGGAGCCCCCCCTCAGGTTACTTATGACCAGAATTTGAAATTCCAATGGCTACCCCCTATGACCCCAGTGTCACATCACATTTTGGGCATTTAGCAGTCAGCCCACATGTACAGCCCCATGGTCACATGATTATTATTTAAT
>NW_028262534.1:0-23627 GCF_049901715.1 Pseudonaja textilis | reverse complement strand
GAAACTGGCTGGAAAATGGCTGAAAAATGGCTGAAAAACTTCCGACTGAGAAATGGCTGAAAGAACTGCCTGAAAAAATGGTCTTGAAAAACTGGCCTGAGAAATGGCCAGAAAAACTGCCTGAAAATGGCCCGAAAAACTGCCTGAGAAATGGCTAGAAAAACTGCCTGAAAAGGCCCCAAAAACTGCCTGAGAAATGGCTGGCTGGAAAACTGGCCTGAAAAGGCCGAAAACTGCTCTGAGAAATGGCTGGAAAAACTGCCTGAAAAGGCCAAAAAAACTGAGGAATGGCTGGAAAAACTGCCTGAAAAGGCCCAAAAATCTGAGAAATGGCTGGAAAACTGCCTGAAAAGGCCCAAAACTGACTGAGAAATGGCTGGGGAAAAACTGCCTGAAAAGGCCCTAAAAACTGACTGAAAATGGCTGGAAAAACTGCCTGAAAAGGCCCAAAAAACTTCTAAAAACCTGAGAAATGGCTGAAAACTGCCTGAAAAGGCCCCAAAACTGCCTGAGAAATGGCTGGAAAAAAACTGCCTGAGAAATGGCTAGAAAAACTGCCTGAGAAATGGCTAGAAAAACTGCCTGAGAAATGGCTAGAAAAACTGCCTGAAAAGGCTAGAAAAACTGCCTGAGAAATGGCTGGAAAAAACTGCCTGAGAAAGGCCTGAAAACTGCCTGAGAAATGGCCAAAAACTGCCTGAAATAGGCCCAAAATGGCCCAAAATGGCTGAAAACTGCCTGAGAAATGCCCCAAAACCAGCCTCCAAATGGCCCACAAAACCACCCGAAAAATGGCCTGAAAAACTGCCTGAGAAATGGCTAGAAAAACTGCCTGAGAAATGGCTAGAAAAACTGCCTGAGAAATGGCTAGAAAAACTGCCTGAAAAGGCCCGAAAAACTGAGAAATGGCTGAAAACTGCCTGAAAAGGCCCAAAAACTGACTGAGAAATGGCTGGAAAACTGCCTGAAAAGGCCCAAAAAACTGACTGAGAAATGGCTGGAAAACTGCCTGAAAAGGACCAAAAACTGAGAAATGGCTGGAAAAACTGCCTGAAAAGGCCCAAAAAACTGCCTGAAAAGGCCCAAAAACTGAGAAATGGCAAGAAAAACTGCCTGAAAAGGCCCCAAAACTGCCTGAGAAATGGCTAGAAAAACTGCCTGAGAAATGGCTAGAAAAACTGCCTGAGAAATGGCAGGAAAAACTTCCTGAGAAATGGCTGGAAAAACTGCCTGAAAAGGACCGAAAACTGCCTGAGAAATGCCTGAAAACTGACAGAAATGGCTGAAAACGGCCTGCAAATAGGCCAAAAAGCACCCCAAAATGCCCCCAAATGGCCCAAAAGCGCCAGAAAAACTTCCTGAGAAATGCCCAAAACCAGCTTGCAAATGGCCCGAAAAACACCCAAAAATGGCCTGAAAAACTGCCTGAGAAATGGCTGGAAAAACTGCCTGAAAAGGCTTGAAAAATGGATGAAAAATGGCTGGAAAAACTGCCTGAAGAGGCCTGAAAATCTGCCTGAGAAGTGCCTGAAAACGCCCAAAAACTGACTGAGAAATGGCTAGAAAAACTGACTGAGAAATGGCTGGAAAAACTGCTTGAAAAGGACCGAAAAACTGCCTGAGAAAAGCCTGAAAACTGCCTGAAAAGGCCCAAAAAGTGAGAAATGGCAAGAAAAACTGCCTGAAAAGGCCCCAAAACTGCCTGAGAAATGGCTGGAAAAACTGCCTGAAAAGGTCTGAAAAATGGCCTGAAGAACTGCCTGAAAACACCCAAAAGCTGACTGAGAAATGGCTAGAAAAACTGCCTGAGAAATGGCTAGAAAAACTGCCTGAGAAATGGCTAGAAAAACTGCCTGAGAAATGGCTGGAAAAACTTCCTGAGAAATGGCTGGAAAAACTGCCTGAAAAGGCCCGAAAACTGACTGAGAAATGGCTGGAAAAACTGCCTGAAAAGGCCCAAAAAACTGACTGAGAAATGGCTGGAAAAACTGCCTGAAAAGGCCCAAAAAACTGAGAAATAGCTGGAAAAACTGCCTGAAAAGGCCCAAAAAACTGACTGAGAAATGGCTAGAAAAACTGCCTGAAAAGGCCGCAAAACTGCCTGAGAAATGTCTGGAAAAACTGCCTGAAAAGGCCCGAAAAACTGCCTGAGAAATGGCTGGAAAAACTGCCTGAAAAGGCCGAAAAACTGAGGAATGGCTGGAAAAACTGCCTGAAAAGGCCCAAAAACTGAGAAATGGCTAGAAAAACTGCCTGAAAAGGCCCCAAAACTGACTGAGAAATGGCTGGAAAAACTGCCTGAAAAGGCCCAAAAAACTGCCTGAGAAATGGCTAGAAAAACTGCCTGAAAAGGCCCCAAAAACTGACTGAGAAATGGCTGGAAAAACTGACTGAGAAATGGCTAGAAAAACTTCCTGAGAAATGGCTGGAACAACTGCCTGAAAAGGTCTGAAAAATGGCCTGAAGAACTGCCTGAAAAGGCCAAAAAATTGAGAAATGGCTGGAAAAACTGCCTGAAAAGGCCCGAAAAACTGACTGAGAAATGGCTGGAAAAACTGCCTGAAAAGGCCCAAAAACTAAGAAATAGCTGGAAAAACTGCCTGAAAAGGCCCAAAAACTGCCTGAGAAATGGCTAGAAAAACTGCCTGAAAAGGCCGCAAAACTGCCTGAGAAATGTCTGGAAAAACTGCCTGAAAAGGCCCGAAAAACTGCCTGAGAAATGGCTGGAAAAACTGCCTGAAAAGGCCGAAAAACTGAGGAATGGCTGGAAAAACTGCCTGAAAAGGCCCAAAAACTGAGAAATGGCTGGAAAAACTGCCTGAAAAGGCCCAAAAAACTGACTGAGAAATGGCTAGAAAAACTGCCTGAAAAGGCCCCAAAACTGAGAAATGGCTGGAAAAACTGCCTGAAAAGGCCCAAAAAACTGCCTGAGAAATGGCTAGAAAAACTGCCTGAAAAGGCCAAAAAATTGAGAAATGGCTGGAAAAACTGACTGAGAAATGGCTAGAAAAACTGACTGAGAAATGGCTAGAAAAACTTCCTGAGAAATGGCTGGAACAACTGCCTGAAAAGGTCTGAAAAATGGCCTGAAGAACTGCCTGAAAATGCCCAAAAACTGCCTGAGAAATGGCTAGAAAAACTGCCTGAGAAATGGCTAGAAAAACTGCCTGAGAAATGGCTAGAAAAAGTTCCTGAGAAATGGCTGGAAAAACTTCCTGAGAAATGGCTGGAAAAACTGCCTGAGAAATGGCTGGAAAAACTGCCTGAAAAGGACCGAAAAACTGCCTGAGAAATGCCTGAAAACTGACAGAAATGGCTGAAAAACGGCCTGCAAATAGGCCAAAAAAAGCACCCCAAAATGCCCCCCAAATGGCCCAAAAGCGGCCAGAAAAACTGCCTGAGAAATGCCCAAAAACCAGCTTGCAAATGGCCCAAAAAACACCCGAAAAATGGCCTGAAAAACTGCCTGAGAAATGGCTAGAAAAACTGCCTGAATAGGCCTGAAAAATGGATGAAAATGGCTGGAAAAACTGCCTGAAAATGCCTGAAAAATGCCTGAGAACTGCCTGAAAACGCCCAAAACTGACTGAGAAATGGCTAGAAAAACTGACTGAGAAATGGCTAGAAAAACTGACTGAGAAATGGCTGGAAAAACTTCCTGAGAAATGGCTGGAAAAACTGCCTGAAAAGGACCGAAAACTGCCTGAGAAAAGCCTGAAAACTGCCTGAGAAATGGCTGAAAAACGGACTGCAACAGGCCAAAAAAGCACCGCAAAAAATGCCCAAATGGCCCAAAAGCGTCCTGAAAAAACTGCCTGAGAAATGCCCAAAAACCAGCCCAAATGGCCCAAAAACACCCAAAAATGTCCTGAAAAGCTGCCTGAGAAATGACTAGAAAACTGCCTGAGAAATGGCTAGAAAAACTGCCTGAAAAGGCCCAAAAAACTGCCTGAGAAATGGCTGGAAAAACTGACTGAAAAGGCCCGAAAAACTGAGTGAGAAATGGCTGGAAAACTGCCTGAAAAGGCCCAAAAAAACTGAGAAATAGCTGGAAAAACTGCCTGAAAAGGCCCCAAAACTGCCTGAGAAATGTCTGAAAACTTCCTGAAAAGGCCTGAAAAACTGCCTGAGAAATGGCTGGAAAACTGCCTGAAAAGGCCGAAAAACTGAGGAATGGCTGGAAAAACTGCCTGAAAGGCCCAAAAACTGAGAAATGGCTGGAAAAACTGCCTGAAAAGGCCTGAAAACTGACTGAGAAATGGCTAGAAAAACTGCCTGAAAAGGCCCCAAAACTGACTGAGAAATGGCTGGAAAACTGCCTGAAAAGGCCCAAAAACTGCTTGAGAAATGGCTAGAAAACTGCCTGAAAAGGCCAAAAATTGAGAAATGGCTGGAAAAACTGACTGAGAAATGTCTAGAAAAACTGACTGAGAAATGGCTAGAAAAACTGGCTGAGAAATTGCTAGAAAAACTGACTGAGAAATGGCTAGAAAAACTGACTGGGAAATGGCTGGAAAAACTTCCTGAGAAATGGCTAGAAAACTGCCTGAAAAGGCCCGAAAAACTGACTGAGAAATGGCTGGAAAACTGCCTGAAAAGGCCCAAAAACTGACTGAGAAATGGGTGGAAAACTGCCTGAAAAGGACCAAAAAACTGAGAAATGGCTGGAAAACTGCCTGAAAAGGACCAAAAACTGCCTGAAAAGGCGCAAAACTGAGAAATGGCAAGAAAAAACTGCCTGAAAAGGCCCCAAAACTGCCTGAGAAATGGCTAGAAAAACTTGCCTGAGAAATGGCTAGAAAAACTGCCTGAGAAATGGCAGGAAAAACTTGCTGAGAAATGGCTGGAAAACTGCCTGAAAAGGCCCAAAAAACTGCCTGAGAAATGGCTGGAAAAACTGCCTGAAAAGGCCTGAAAAACTGCCTGAGAAATGGCTGGAAAAACTGCCTGAGAAATGCCCCCAAAACTGGCCTGAGTAAATGGCCAGAAAAACTTCCTGAGAAATGGCCCAAAAACCAGCCTGCAATGGCCCGAAAAACACCCAAAAATGGCCTGAAAAACTGCCTGAGAAATGGCTGAAAAACTGCCTGAAAAGGCTTGAAAAATGGATGAAAAATGGCTGAAAAACTGCCTGAAAAGGCCTGAAAATCTGCCTGAGAAGTGCCTGAAAACGCCAAACACTGAGAAAATGGCTAGAAAACTGACTGAGAAATGGCTGGAAAAAACGTTCTTGAGAAATGGCCCCAAAAACTGCCTGAGAAAAGCTGAAAAACTGCCTGAAAAGGCCCAAAAACTGCCTGAGAAATGGCAAGAAAACTGCCTGAAAAGGCCCCAAAACTGCCTGAGAAATGGCTGGAAAACCTCCTGAAAAGGTCTGAAAATGGCCAAAGAACTGCCTGAAAACATCCAAAAAAGCTGACTGAGAAATGGCTAGAAAAACTGCCTGAGAAATGGCTATAGAAAACTGCCTGAGAAATGGCTAAGAAAAACTGCCTGAGAAATGGCTGGAAAAACTTCCTGAGAAATGGCTGGAAAACTGCCTGAAAATGGCCCGAAAAACTGCCTGAGAAATGGCTGGGAAAAACTGCCTGAAAAATGGCTCAGGAAAAACTGCCTGAGAAATGGCTGAAAAACTGCCTGAAAAGGCCCAAAAACTGAGAAATGGCTGGAAAAACTGCCTGAAAAGGCCCAAAATCAAGAAAACTGCCTGGAAAAGGCCGCAAACTGCCTGAGAAATGGCTGCCGAAAAACTGCCTGAGAAAGACCAAAAATGACTGAGAAATGGCTGGAAAACTGCCTGAGAAATGGCTAGAAAAAATTGACTGAGAAATGGCTAGGAAAACTGACTGAGAAATGGCTAGACAAACTGACTGAGAAAATGGTTAGAAAACTGACTGAGAAATGGCTAGAAAACTGACTGAAAAGGCCGAAAAACTGCCTGAGAAATGCCTGAAACAGAAATGGCTGAAAAACGGCCTGCAAATTGGCCAAAAAGCACCCAAAATGCCCCCCAAATGGCTCCAAAAGCGCCAGAAAACTGCCTGAGAAATGCCCCAAAACCAGCCTTGAGAAATGGCCCAAAAACACTGCCTGAAAATGGCCTGAAAACTGCCTGAGAAATTGCTAGAAAACTGCCTGAAAAGGCCTGAAAATGGGATGAGAAATGGCTGAAAACTGCCTGAGAAATGGCCTGGAAAAACTGCCTGAGAACATGGCCTGAAAAGCACCCCTGAAAACTGCCCCCGAGAAACTGGCCTAGAAAAACCAGAAAAACTGCCTGAAAAGGCCCAAAAACTGCCTGAGAAATGGCTAGAAAAAACTGCCTGAAAAGGCCTCAAAAACTGCCTGAGAAATGGCTGGAAAATCTGCCTGAAAAGGCCTGAAAAACTGGACCTGAGAAATGGCTGAAAAACTGCCTGAAAAGGCCTGAAAAATGCTTGAGAAATGGCTGGAAAACTGGGACTGAAAATGGCCCGAAAAACTGGACTGAGAAATGGCTAGAAAAACTGCTGCCTGAAAAGAAATGTGAGAAATGGAAAACTGCCTGAAAAGGCCCAAAAACTGACTGAGAAATGGCTGGAAAACTGCCTGAAAAGGCCCCAAAACTGACTGAGAAATGGTTTTGGAAAACCGCCTCAGTAGGCCCAAAACTGCCTGAGAAATGGCTAGAAAACTGCCTGAAAATGGCCAAAAACTGCCTGAGAAATGGCTGAAAAACTGACTGAGAAATGGCTAGAAAAACTGGACTGGAGAAATGGCTAGAAAAACTTCCTGAGAAATGTCTGGGAACAACTGCCTGAAAAGGTCTGGAAAATGGCCTGAAGAACTGCCTGAAAATGGCCCAAAAAACTGCCTGAGAAATGGCTAGAAAAACTGCCTGAGAAATGGCTAGAAAAAAAACTGCCTGAGGAATGGCTAGAAAAAGTTCCTGAGAAATGGCTGGAAAAACTTCCTGAGAAATGGCTGAAAAACTTCCTGAGAAATGGCTGAAAAAACTGCCTGAAAAGGACCAAAAACTGCCTGAGAAATGCCAAGAAAACCTGACAGAAAAGGGCAGAAAACTGCCTGAGAAATGGCTGAAAAACCCCTGAAAGGCCTGCCTGAAATGGCCTGAAAACTGCCTGAAAACTGCCGAAACGCCTGGAAACTGGCCAGAAAACTGCCTGAGAAAAAAAAATGCCTGGAACTGCCTGAGAAATGGCTGAGAAAACTGCCTGAGAAATGGCTGAAAAACTGCCTGAGAAATGGCCCAAAAACTGCCTGAGAAATGGCTGGAAAACTGCCTGAGAAATGGCTGAAAAACTGCCTGAAAAACTGCCTGAGAAATGGCTAAAAAAACTGCCTGGAAAAGGCCTGAAAAACTGCCTGAGAAATGGCTGGAAAAACTGCCTGAAAAGGCTGAAAAACTGCCTGAGAAATGGCTGGAAAACTGCCTGAAAAGGCCTGAAAAACTGCCTGAGAAATGGCTGGAAAAACTGCCTGAAAAGGCCCAAAAACTGCCTGAAAATGGCTGGAAAAACTGCCTGAAAAGGCCGCAAAAACTGCCTGAGAAATGGCTAGAAAAGCGTCCTGAAAAAGGCCTGAAAAACTGAGAAATGCCTGGAAAACCAGCCTGAAATGGCCCAAAAAACACCCAAGAAATGTCCCTGAAAAAACTGCCTGAGTATATGACTAGAAAACTGCCTGAGAAATGGCTGTTTAAAAACTGCTCTGAAAAGGCTTTCTGAAACCGCCTGAGAAATGGCTGGAAAACTGACTGAAAAGGCCCGAGAAACTGAGCTGGAGAAATGGCTGGAAAACTGCCTGAAAAGGCCCAAAAACTGAGAAATAGCTGAAAAACTGCCTGAAAAGGCCCCAAAAACTGCCTGAGAAATGTCTGGAAAAACTTCCTGAAAAGGCCTGAAAAAACTGCCTGAGAAATGGCTGGAAAAACTGCCTGAAAAGGCCCAAAAAACTGCCTGAGAAATGGCTAGAAAAACTGCCTGAAAAGGCCCAAAAACTGAGAAATGGCTGGAAAAACTGCCTGAGAAATGGCTAGAAAAACTGACTGAGAAATGGCTAGAAAAACTGCCTGAGAAATGGCTCAGAAAACTGAATAACAGACTGAGAAAATGGCTGAAAACTGCCTGAAAATGGCTAGAAAAACTGCCTGAGAAATGGCTAGAAAAAACTGCCTCGAGAAATGGCTAGAAAAACTGCCTGAGAAATGGCTAGAAAAACTTCCTGAGAAATGGCTGGAAAAACTGCCTGAGAAATGGCTGGAAAAACTGCCTGAGAAATGGCTGGAAAAACTGCCTGACAAAGACCGAAAAACTGCCTGAGAAATGCCTGAAAACTGACAGAAATGGCTGAAAAACGGCCTGCAAATAGGCCAAAAAAAGCACCCCAAAATGCCCCCCAAATGGCCCAAAAGCGGCCAGAAAAACTGCCTGAGAAATGCCCCAAAACCAGCTTGCAAATGGCCCCAAAAACACCCAAAAAATGGCCTGAAAAACTGCCTGAGAAATGGCTAGAAAAACTGCCTGAAAGGGCCCGAAAACTGCCTGAGAAAATGGCTAAAAACTGCCTGAAAGGGCCCAAAACTGCCTGAAAATGGCCCGAAAAACTGCCTGAGAAATGGCTAGAAAAACTGCCTGAGAAATGGCTAGAAAAACTGACTGAGAAATGGCTAGAAAAACTGCCTGAGAAATGGCTAGAAAAACTGACTGAGAAATGGCTGGAAAAACTGCCTGAAAAGGCCCAAAAAACTGCCTGAGAAATGGCTAGAAAAACTGCCTGAAAAGGCCCTGAGAAATGCCTGAAAACTGCCTGAGAAATGGCTAGAAAAACTGCCTGAAAAGGCCTGAATAACAGACTGAGAAATGGCTAGAAAAACTGCCTGAAAAGGCCCGAAAAACTGCCTGAGAAATGGCTGGAAAAACTGCCTGAAAAGGCCGAAAACTGCCTGAGAAATGGCCTGCCTGAAAATGGCTAAAAAAACTGCCTGAAAATGGCTGAAAACTGCCTGAAAGAAATGGCTAGAAAAACTGCCTGAGAAATGGCTGAAAACTGACTGAGAAATGGCTGAAAAACTGCCTGAGAAATGCCCAAAAAACTGCCTGAGAAATGGCTGAAAACTGCCTGAAAAGGCCTGAAAAACTGGCTGAAAACTGCCTGAAAAGGCCCAAAAAACTGAGAAATGGCTGAAAACTGCCTGAAATGGCCTGAAAAACTGCCTGAGCCTGAAAATGCCTGAAAAGGAGAAAATGGCCTGAGAAATGGCCTGAAAACTGCCTGAGAAATGGCCCAAAACAGCCTGAAAATGGCCGAAAAACCGCCTGAAAATGCCTGAGAAATGGCGCCGAAAACTGCCTGAGAAATGGCTGAAAAACTGCCTGAGAAATGGCGCGAAAAACTGCCTGAGAAATGGCTAGAAAAACGGCCTGAAAACTGCCTGAGAAATGCCCGAAAAACTGCCTGAGAATGGCTGGAAAACTGCCTGAAAAGGCCCGAAAAACTGACTGAGAAATGGCTGGAAAAACTGCCTGAAAAGGCCCGAAAACTGCCTGAGAAATGGCTGGAAAAACTGCCTGAAAAGGCCCAAAAAACTGCCTGAGAAAGGCCGAAACGCCTGAAAAGGCCGACTGAGAAATGGCAAGAAAAACTGCCTGAAAAGGCCCGAAAAACTGCCTGAGAAATGGCTGGAAAACTGCCCGAAAAGGCCCGAAAACTGCCTGAGAAATGGCCTGAAGAACTGCCTGAAAAAGGCCCAAAAGCTGACTGAGAAATGGCTAGAAAAACTGCCTGAGAAAGGCCAGAAAACGCCGAAAGGCTGGCTGAAAGGCCCCAAAACTGCCTGAGAAATGGCTAGAAAACTGCCTGAGAAATGGCCGAAAAACTGCCTGAGAAATGGCTGGAAAACTGCCTGAAAAGGCCCAAAAACTGACTGAGAAATGGCTGAAAAACTGCCTGAAAAGGCTCGAAAAACTGCCTGAAAATGGCTGGAAAACTGCCTGAAGAAATGCCTGAAAAACTGCCTGAGAAAGGCCAGAAAAACGCCTGAGAAATGGCTAGAAAACTGACTGAGAAATGGCTAGAAAACTGCCTGAGAAATGGCTGGAAAAACTGCCTGAAAAGGCCCAAAAAACTGCCTGAGAAATGCCTGAAAACTGCCTGAAAGGCCCAAAAACTGAGAAATGGCAAGAAAAACTGCCTGAAAAGGCCCCAAAACTGCCTGAGAAATGGCTGGAAAACCTCCTGAAAAGGTCTGAAAAATGGCCGAAAGAACTGCCTGAAAACACCCAAAAGCTGACTGAGAAATGGCTAGAAAAACTGCCTGAGAAATGGCTAGAAAAACTGCCTGAGAAATGGCTAGAAAAACTGCCTGAAAAACTGCCTGAGAAATGGCTGGAAAAACTGCCTGAGAAATGGCTAGAAAAACTGCCTGAAAAGGCCCGAAAAACTGACTGAGAAATGGCTGGAAAAACTGCCTGAAAAGGCCCAAAAACTGACTGAGAAATGGCTGGAAAAACTGCCTGAAAAGGCCCAAAAACTGAGAAATGGCTGGAAAAACTGCCTGAAAAGGCCCAAAAAACTGCCTGAGAAATGGCTAGAAAAACTGCCTGAAAAGGCCCCAAAACTGCCTGAGAAATGGCTGGAAAAACTGCCTGAAAAGGCCTGAAAAACTGCCTGAGAAATGGCTGGAAAAACTGCCTGAAAAGGCCGAAAAACTGAGGAATGGCTGGAAAAACTGCCTGAAAAGGCCCAAAAACTGAGAAATGGCTGGAAAAACTGCCTGAAAAGGCCCCAAAACTGACTGAGAAATGGCTGGAAAACTGCCTGAAAAGGCCCAAAAACTGCCTGAGAAATGGCTAGAAAACCGCCTGAAAAGGCCTGAAAAAACGCCTGAGAAATGGCTGGAAAAACTGACTGAGAAATGGCTAGAAAAACTGCCTGAGAAATGGCTGGAAAAACTGCCTGAAAAGGTCTGAAAAATGGCCTGAAGAACTGCCTGAAAAGGCCCAAAAACTGCCTGAGAAATGGCTGGAAAACTGCCTGAAAAGGCCCAAAAAACTGCCTGAGAAATGGCTGGAAAACTGCCTGAAAAGGCCCAAAAACTGCCTGAGAAATGGCTTGAAAACTGCCTGAAAAAGGCCCAAAAACTGCCTGGAGAAATGGCTGAAAAACTGCCTGAAAAGGCCCCAAAACGCCTGAGAAATGGCTGGAAAAACTGCCTGAAATGAAAAGGCCCCAAAAAACTGCCTGAGAAATGGCTGGAAAAACCGCCTGAAAAGGCCCGAAAACTGACTGAGAAATGGCTGGAAACTGGCCTGAAAAACTGCCTGAAAATGGCCAAAAAACTGCCGAAAATGGCTGAGAAAACTGAAAAACTGACTGAGAAATGGCTAGAAAAACTGCCTGGAAAAGGCCCAAAAACTGCCTGAGAAATGGCCGGAAAACTGCCTGAAATGGCCCAAAAGACTGAGAAATGGCTGGAAAACCGCCTGAAAAAATGGCCTGAAAACTGCCTGAGAAATGGCTGGAAAACCGCCTGAGAAATGGCCGAAAAACTGCCTGAGAAATGGCTAGAAAAACTGGCCTGAAAAGGGCCTGAAAGCAAAACCGCCTGAGAAATGGCCTGAGAAAAAACTGCCTGAAAATGGCCTGAAAAACTGCCTGAGAAATGGCTGGAAAAACCGCCTGAGAAATGGCCACAAAAACTGCCTGAGAAATGGCTGGAAAAACTGCCTGAAAAGGCCCCAAAACCGCCTGAGAAATGGCTGGAAAACTGCCTGAAAAGGCCCAAAAACTGCCTGAGAAATGGCTGGAAAAACTGCCTGAAAATGGCCGAAAAACTGCCTGAGAAATGGCTGGAAAACTGCCTGAGAAACGGCTGAGAAAACTGCCCGAAAACGGCCCAAAATGGCTGAGAAAACCGCCTGAAAACTGCCCTGAAATGGCCAAAAACTGCCTGAGAAATGGCTGAAAAAACTGCCTGAAAATGGCCTAAAAACTGCCTGAGAAATGGCCGAAAAACTGCCTGAGAAATGGCTGGAAAAACCGCCTGAAAATGGCCCAAAACTGCCTGAGAAATGGCTGGAAAACTGCCTGAGAAATGGCCAGAAAAACTGCCTGAAAATGGCCGAAAACTGCCTGAGAAATGGCTGAAAAACTGCCTGAGAAAGGCCCAGAAAACTGCCTGAAACTGGCTGAGAATGGAAAACTGCCTGAAAATGGCCAGAAAAACTGCCTGAGAAATGGCTGGAAAAACTGCCTGAGAAATGGCCAGAAAAACTGCCTGAGAAATGGCTCGAAAAACTGCCTGAGAAAGGCCCGAAAAACCGCCTGAAAATGGCCTGAAAACTGCCTGAAAGGAAATGCCTGAAAACTGCCTGAAAATGGCCACAAAAACTGCCTGAGAAATGGCTAGAAAAACCGCCCGAAAAGGCCTAGAAAACTGCCTGAGAAATGGCTGGAAAACTGCCTGAAAAGGCCCAAAAACTGCCTGAGAAATGGCTGGAAAACTGCCTGAAAAGGCCAGAAAACTGCCTGAGAAATGGCTGGAAAAACTGCCTGAAAAGGCCCAGAAAAACTGCCTGAGAAATGGCTGGAAAACTGCCTGAAAAGGCCGAAAAACTGCCTGAGAAATGGCTGAAAAACTGCCTGGAAATGGCCGAAAAAACTGCCTGAGAAATGGCTGGAAAACTGCCTGAAAAGGCCTGAAAAACTGCCTGAGAAATGGCTGGAAAACTGCCTGAGAAATGGCCAGAAAACTGCCTGAGAAATGGCTGAAAAACTGCCTGAGAAAGGCCAGAAAACTGCCTGAGAAATGGCTGGAAAACGCCTGAAAAGCTGAGAAATGGCTGAAAAACTGCCTGAAAAGGCCTCGAAAAACTGCCTGAGAAATGGCTGGAAAAACCGCCTGAAAAGGCCCAAAAACTGACTGAGAAATGGCTGGAAAAACCGCCTGAAAAGGCCCAAAAACGCCTGAGAAATGGCTGAAAAACTGCCTGAAAAGGCCCGAAAACCGCCTGAGAAATGGCCAGAAAAAACTGACTGAGAAATGGCTGCAAAAACTGCCTGAGAAATGGCTAGAAAAACTGCCTGAGAAATGGCCGAAAAACTGCCTGAGAAATGGCTGGAAAAACTGCCTGAAAAGGCCCAAAAACTGCCTGAGAAATGGCTGGAAAACTGCCTGAAAAGGCCCGAAAAACTGCCTGAGAAATGGCTGGAAAAAAACGCCAAAAACTGCCTGAAAATGCCTGAAAAAACTGCCTGAGAAATGGCTGGAAAACTGCCTGAAAAGGCCCAAAACCGCTGAGAAATGGCTGGAAAAACTGCCTGAAAAGGCCTGAAAACTGCCTGAGAAATGGCTGAAAAAAAGCCTGCCCAAAACAAAACTGCCTGAAATGGCCTGAAAAACTGCCTGAGAAATGGCCGAAAAACTGCCTGAGAAATGGCCCGAAAACTGCCTGAAAATGGCCGAAAAACTGCCTGAGAAATGGCTGGAAAACTGCCTGAGAAATGGCTTGAAAAACTGCCTGGAAATGGGCCCAAAAACTGCCTGAGAAATGGCTGAACTGCCTGAGAAATGGCCCAAAAATTGCCTGAGAAATGGCCCTAAATGGCCGAAAACTGAAAAAACTGAAAAACTGCCTGAAAAAACTGGCCTGAAAAAACTGCCTGAGAAAGGCCTAAAAAACCGCCTGGAAATGGCTGGAAAAACTGCCTGAAAAGGCCCAAAAAACTGCCTGAGAAATGGCTGGAAAACTTGCCTGAAATGGCCCAAAAACTGCCTGAGAAATGGCTGGAAAAACTGCCTGAAAAGGCCCAAAAAACTGCCTGAGAAATGGCTAGAAAAACTGCCTGAAAAGGCCAAAAAATTGAGAAATGGCTGGAAAAACTGCCTGAAAAGGCCCAAAAAACTGCCTGAGAAATGGCTAGAAAAACTGCCTGAAAAGGCCCAAAAACTGAGAAATGGCAAGAAAAAACTGCCTGAAAAGGCCACAAAACTGCCTGAGAAATGGCTAGAAAAACTGCCTGAAAAGACCAAAAAATTGAGAAATGGCTGGAAAAACTGCCTGAGAAATGGCTAGAAAAACTGACTGAGAAATGGCTAGAAAAACTGACTGAGAAATGGCTAGAAAAACTGCCTGAGAAATGGCTAGAAAAACTGCCTGAGAAATGGCTGGAAAAACTTCCTGAGAAATGGCTGGAAAAACTGCCTGAAAAGGACCGAAAAACTGCCTGAGAAATGCCTGAAAACTGACAGAAATGGCTGAAAAACGGCCTGCAAATAGGCCAAAAAAAGCACCCCAAAATGCCCCCCAAATGGCCCAAAAGCGGCCAGAAAAACTGCCTGAGAAATGCCCCAAAACCAGCTTGCAAATGGCCCCAAAAACACCCAAAAAATGGCCTGAAAAACTGCCTGAGAAATGGCTAGAAAAACTGCCTGAAAAGGCCTGAAAAATGGATGAAAAATGGCTGGAAAAACTGCCTGAAAAGGCCTGAAAAAATGCCTGAGAACTGCGTGAAAACTCCCACAAACTGATTGAGAAATGGCTAGAAAAACTGACTGAGAAAGGGCTACAAAAACTGCCTGAGAAATGGCTGGAAAAACTGCCTGAAAAGGACCGAAAAACTGCCTGAGAAAGGCCTGAAAAAAATGCTCGCTGAGAAATGGCTGGAAAATCTGCCTGAAAAGGCCCAAAAAACTGCCGAAATAGCTGGAAAACTGGCCTGAAAAAGGCCTCGAAAGCTGCCCTGAGAAATGTCTGGAAAAACTGCCTGAAAAAGGCCTGAAAACTGCCTGAGAAATGGCTTTGAAAACTGCCTGAAAAATGGCCGAAAAACTGCCTGAGAAATGGCTAGAAAAACTGCCTGAAAAGGCCCGAAAAACTGCCTGAGAAATGGCTGGAAAAACTGCCTGAGAAATGGCTGGAAAAACTGCCTGAAAAGGCCCAAAAAACTGACTGAGAAATGGCTGGAAAACTGCCTGAGAAATGGCCCAAAAACTGCCTGAGAAATGGCTAGAAAAACCGCCTGAAAATGGCCCAAAAGCGCCGAAAACTGCCTGAGAAATGGCCTGAAAAACTGCCTGAGAAAGGCCCGAAAACTGCCTGAGAAATGGCTGAAAACTGCCTGAAATGGCCCGAAAACTGCCTGAAAGAAATGGCTGAAAATGGCCGAAAACTGCCTGAAAAGGCCCAAAACTGAGAAATGGCTGAAAAAACTGCCTGAGAAAGGCCCTGAAAACTGCCTGAGAAATGGCTAGAAAAACCGCCTGAAAATGGCCTGAAAACTGCCTGAGAAATGGCTAGAAAACCGCCTGAGAAAGGCCCGAAAACTGCCTGAGAAATGGCTAGAAAAAAACCGCCTGAAAAGGCCGAAAACTGCCTGAGAAATGGCAGAAAACTGCCCGAAAAGGCCCGAAAACTGCCTGAGAAATGGCCGAAAAACTGCCTGAAAAGGCCCGAAAACTGCCTGAGAAATGGCTAGAAAACTGCCTGAGAAATGGCTGGAAAACTGCCTGAGAAATGGCTGAAAAACCGCCTGAAAATGGCCAGAAAACTGCCTGAGAAATGGCTGGAAAACTGCCTGAGAAAGGCCCAAAACTGCCTGAGAAATGGCTGGAAAACTGCCTGAAAAGGCCCAAAACTGCCTGAGAAATGGCTGGAAAAACTGCCTGAGAAAGGCCCAAAACTGCCTGAGAAATGGCTGGAAAACTGCCTGAAAAGGCCCAAAACTGCCTGAGAAATGGCTGGAAAACTGCCTGAAAAGGCCCAAAAACCGCCTGAGAAATGGCTAGAAAAAACCGCCTGAGAAATGGCCGAAAAACTGCCTGAGAAATGGCTGGAAAACCGCCTGAAAAGGCCCGAAAAATGGCCTGGAAGAAAACTGCCTGAAAAGGCCCAAAAACTGACTGAGAAATGGCTGGAAAAACTGCCTGAAAAGGGCCGGAAAACTGCCTGAGAAATGGCTGGAAAACTGCCTGAAAAGGCCCGAAAAACTGCCTGAGAAATGGCCAGAAAACCGCCTGAAAAGGCCCAAAAACTGCCTGAGCCCAAATGGCTGAAAACGGCCTGAAAACTGCCTGAGAAATGGCCGAAAAACTGCCTGAGAAATGGCTGAGAAACATGGAAAACTGCCTGAAAAGGCCCAAAAAGAAATGGCTGAAAACTGCCTGAGAAATGGCTGAAAAACTGCCTGAAAATGGCTGGAAAACCGCCTCCCAAAATTGCCTGAGAAATGGCTGGAAAACTGAAAAAAAAAACTGACTGAGAAATGGCTGAAAAACTGCCTGAAAAACTGAAAAACTGACTGAGAAATGGCTAGAAAAAAAACTGCCTGAAAATGGCTGGAAAAAACTGACTGAGAAATGGCTAAAAAAAAAACTGCCTGAGAAATGGCTGGGAAAATGACTGAGAAAATGGCTGGCTGCCTGAAAAGGCCCGAAAAGCTGCCTGAGAAATGGCTGGAAAAACTGCCTGAAAAGGCCCAAAAAACTGCCTGAGAAATGGCTAGAAAAACTGCCTGAAAAGGCCCGAAAAACTGCCTGAGAAATGGCTAGAAAAACTGCCTGAAAAGGCCCCAAAACTGCCTGAGAAATGGCTGGAAAAACTGCCTGAAAAGGCCCAAAAACTGAGGAATGGCTGGAAAAACTGCCTGAAAAGGCCCAAAAACTGAGAAATGGCTGGAAAAACTGCCTGAAAAGGCCCGAAAAACTGCCTGAGAAATGGCTGGAAAAACTGCCTGAAAAGGCCCGAAAAACTGCCTGAGAAATGGCTAGAAAAACTGCCTGAAAAGGCCCCAAAAACTGACTGAGAAATGGCTGGAAAAACTGCCTGAGAAATGGCTAGAAAAACTGCCTGAGAAATGGCTGGAAAAACTGCCTGAGAAATGGCCTGAAAAACTGCCTGAGAAATGGCTGAAAACTGCCTAAAAAGGCCTGAAAAACTGCCTGAGAAATGGCTGGAAAAACTGCCTGAGAAATGGCTGGAAAAACTGCCTGAAAAGGCCTGAAAAATTGCCTGAAAAATGGCTAGAAAAACTGCCTGAAAAGGCCCGAAAAACTGCCTGAGAAATGGCTGGAAAAACTGCCTGAAAAGGCCCGAAAAACTGCCTGAGAAATGGCTGGAAAAACTGCCTGAAAAGGCCTGAATAACTGACCTGAGAAATGGCTAGAAAAACTGCCTGAAAAGGTTCAACAAAACTGGACTGAGAAATGGCTAGAAAAACTGACTGAAAAGGCCCCAAAACTGCCTGAGAAATGAGCTGAAAAAGCTGCCTGAAAAGGCACAAAAACTGGTTCTGAGAAATGGCTAGAAAAATCCGCCTGAAAAGGCCCAAAAACTGCCTGAGAAATGGCTGGAAAACTGCCTGAAAGCGGCCCAAAAAAAACTGCCTGAGAAATGGCTGGAAAACTGCCCGAAAAGGCCCAAAAACCGCCTGAGAAATGGCTGAAAAAACCGCCTGAAAAGGCCCAAAACTGACTGAAATGGCTGAAAAAACGCCCAAAACTGGAGAAATGGCTGGAAAACTGCCTGAAAGGGCCAAAACTGCCTGAGAAATGGCTGAAAACCGCCTGAAATGGCCTGAAAACTGCCTGAGAAATGGCTAAAAAAACTGCCTGAGAAATGGCCCGAAAACTGCCTGAGAAATGCCTGGCGAAAACTGCCTGAAATGGCTGGAAAAACCGCCTGAGAAATGGCTAGAAAACTGCCTGAAAAGGCCTGGAAAAACTGCCTGAGAAATGGCTAGAAAACTGCCTGAAGAAATGCCTGAAAAACGACTGAGAAATGGCTAGAAAACTGCCTGAAAATGCCTGAAAAACGGCCTGAAAACTGCCGAGAAATGGCTGAAAAACTGCCGCTGAAAAGGCCCGAAAACCAGGCCTGAGAAATGGCTGGAAAACTGCCTGAAAAGGCCCAAAAAGCCTGAGAAATGGCTGAAAACTGCCCGAAAATGGCCGAAAAGCCTGAGAAAATGCCTGAAAAAGGCCCGGAAAACTGGCTGAAAATGGCTGAAAAACTGCCTGAAAATGGCCGAAAAACTGCCCGAGAAATGGCTGAGAAAACTGCCTGAAAAGGCCACAAAAAACCGGCTGAGAAACTGAAGGCTGAAAACGCCTGAAATGCCCGAAAAACTGCCTGAGAAATGGCTGGAAAAACTGCCTGAGAAATGGCCGGAAAAACTGCCTGAGAAATGGCTGGAAAACTGCCTGAAAAGGCCCGAAAACGCCTGAGAAATGGCAGGAAAAACTGCCTGAAAAGGCCCAAAACTGACCGAGAAATGGCTGGAAAAACTGCCCGAAAATGGCCCCAAAACTGACTGAGAAATGGCTGAGAAAACCGCCTGAAAAGGCCCCAAAACTGCCTGAGAAATGGCTGGAAAAACTGCCTGAAAAGGCCTGAGAAATGGCTGAAAACTGCCTGAGAAATGGCTGGAAAAACTGCCTGAGAAAGGCCAGAAAACTGCCCGGAAATGGCTCAAAAAACTGCCTGAGAAATGGCTGGAAAAACTGCCTGAAAAGGGCCAAAAACTGCCTGAGAAATGGCTAGAAAAACTGCCTGAGAAAGGCTGAAAACTGCCTGAGAAATGGCTGGAAAACCGCCTGAGAAAGGCCAAAAAACTGCCTGAGAAATGGCTAGAAAAACTGCCTGAGAAATGGCCTGAAAACTGCCTGAGAAATGGCTGGAAAAAACTGCCTGAAAAGGCCCGGAAAACTGCCTGAGAAATGGCTGGAAAAACTGCCTGAAAAGGCTGGACAAAACCGCCTGAGAAATGGCTGGAAAACTGCCTGGAAAATGGCCGAAAACTGACTGAGAAATGGCTGGAAAAACTGCCTGAAAAGGCCCAAAAACTGCCTGAGAAATGGCTAGGAAAAACCGCCTGAAAAGGCCCGAAAACTGCCTGAGAAATGGCTGAAAACTGCCTGAAAAGGCCTGCAAAACCGCCTGAGAAATGGCTGAAAAACTGCCTGAAAAGGCTGAAAACGCCTGAGAAATGGCTGGAAAACTGCCTGAGAAAGGCTAAAAACTGCCTGAGAAATGGCTGGAAAAAACTGCCTGAGAAAAGGCTGGAAAAACTGACTGAGAAATGGCTGGAAAACCGCCTGAAAATGGCCAAAAAACGCCCCAAAAACCCGAAAAGCCTGAAAAATGGCTGAAAACTGCCTGAGAAATGCCCAGAAAACTGCCTGGAAATGGCTGGAAAACCCTGAAAAATGGCCGAAAACTGCCTGAGAAATGGCTGGAAAAAACTGCCTGAAAAGGCCGGAAAACTGAGCTGAGAAATGGCTGAAAAACTGCCTGAAAAGGCCAAAAAACTGCCTGAGAAATGGCTGGAAAAACTGCCTGGAAAGGCCCGAAAACTGACTGAGAAATGGCTGGAAAACTGCCCGAGAAAGGCCCAAAAACCTGCCTGAGAAATGGCTCAGAAAACTGCCCGAAAAGGCCCGAAACGCCTGAGAAATGGCTGAAAAACTGCCTGAGAAATGGCTGAAAAACTGCCTGGAAATGGCCAGAAAAAATGCCCTGGAAAAGGCCTGAGAAAACTGCCTGAGAAATGCTCAGAAAACCGACTGAGAAATGGCCCAAAGAAAACTGCCTGAGAAATGGCTGGAAAAACTGCCTGAGAAATGGCTGAAAACCGCCTGAGAAATGGCTGGCAAAACTGCCTGAGAAAGGCCTGAAAAACTGCCCGAGAAATGGCTGGAAAAACTGCCTGAAAAGGCCCGAAAACTGCCTGAGAAATGGCTGGAAAACCGCCTGAAAAGGCCTCAAAACTGCCTGAGAAATGGCTGGAAAACCGCCTGAAAAGGCCCAAAAAAAATGGGCCTGAAAACTGCCGGAAAACCCCCTGAAATGTGAAAACCGCCTGAGAAATGGCCTAGAAAACTGCCTGAAAATGGCCCGAAAACTGCCTGAGAAATGGCTGAAAAACTGCCTGAAAAAGGCCCCGAAAAACCGCCTGAGAAATGGCTGGAAAACTGCCTGAAAAGGCCGAAAACTGACTGAGAAATGGCTGAAAAACTGCCTGAAAAGGCCAAAACGCTGAGAAATGGCTGGAAAACCGCCTGAAAATGCCCAAAACCGACTGAGAAATGGCTAGGAAAACTGCCCGGAAAGGCCAAAAAACTGCCTGAGAAATGGCTAGAAAACTGCCTGAAAAGGCCCCAAAAAACTGAGAAATGGCTGGAAAACTGCCTGAGAAAATGGCCCGAAAACTGCCTGAGAAATGGCTAGAAAACTGCCTGAAAATGGCCGAAAACGCCTGAGAGAAATGGCCTGGAAAAACTGCCTGAAAATGGCCCGAAAACTGCCTGAGAAATGGCTGGAAAACCGCCTGAAAAGGCTCGAAAACTGGCCTGAGAAATGGCTAGAAAAACTGCCTGAGAAATGGCTGAAAAACTGCCTGAGAAATGGCTAAAAACTGCCCGAAAAGGCCCAAAAACTGCCTGAGAAATGCCTGCGGAAACTAAATGGCTGGAAAACTGCCTGCAAAATGCCTGAAAAATGGCCTGGAAAACCGCCCGAAAAGCAGCCAGGAAAACGTCTGAGAAATGGCCGGAAAAACTCCTGAGAAATGGCCGAAAACTGACTGAGAAATGGCCAGAAAACCCGACGAAATGGCCAGAAAAACGCCTGAGAAATGGCCTGAAAACGCCTGAGAAATGGCCCAGAAAACCGCCTGAGAAATGGCTCCGCAAAACTGCCTGAGAAATGGCTGGAAAACTGCCTGAAAAAGGCCCTGAAAAACTGACTGAGGAATGGCTGGAAAACTGCCTGAAAAGGCCTCGAAAAACTGCCTGAGGAACGCCTGGAAAAACTGACTGAAAACGCCTGAAAAACTGAGAAATGGCTGGAAAACCCGCCTGAAAAGGCCCAAAAGCCTGAGAAATGGCCGAAAACTGCCTGAGAAATGGCAAGAAAACTGCCTGAAAAGCGCCCACTGGAAATGCCTGACTGGCTGAGAAATGGCTGGAAAAACTGCCCGAAAAGGGCTGAAAATGCCTGAAAAGGCCTGAAAAACCGCCTGAAAAACTGCCTGAAAATGGCCGCAAAACTGACTGAGAAATGGCAGAAAACTGCCTGAGAAATGGCTAGAAAAACTGCCTGAGAAATGGCTGGCAGAAAACTGCCTGAGAAATGGCTAGAAAACCGCCTGAGAAAGGCCCGAAAACCGACTGAGAAATGGCTGGAAAAACCGCCTGAAAAGGCCAGAAAACTGCCTGAGAAATGGCTGGAAAACTGCCTGAAAAGGCCCAAAAAAATGCCTGAGAAATGGCTAGAAAAACAGACTGAAAAGGCCCCAAAACGCCCAAAAACTGACTGAGAAATGGCTAGAAAACTGACTGAGAAATGGCTCGCAAACCGCCTGAGAAATGACCAAAAACTGCCTGAGAAATGCCTGAAAACTGACTGAGAAATGGCTGGAAAACTGCCTGAAAAGGCCCAAAAACTGCCTGAAAATGGAAAAACTGCCTGAAAGCCAAACTGCCCGAAAATGGCCGAAAACTGACCGAGAAATGGTCTGGAAAACCGCCTGAGAAATGTCCGAAAACTGACCGAGAAATGGCTGGAAAAACCGCCTGAAAAGGCCCAAAAACTGGCTGAGAAATGGCTAAGAAAAACTGGCCTGAAAAGCCTGAAAACACTTCCAAAAATGCCTGAATCCGCCAGAAAACTGCCTGAGAAATGCCTGAAAAACAGCTTGACAAATGGCCTAAAAAACCGCCTGAAAAGGGGCCGAAAACTGCCTGAGAAATGGCTAAAAAACTGCCTGAAAATGCGCCGAAAAACTGACTGGAATGGCTGGAAAACTTCCTGAAAAGGCCCGGAAAAACTCTGAGAAATGGCTGAAAAGTCTGAAAAGGCCCAAAAACTGCCTGAGAAATGGCCGGAAAACTGCCTGAGAAAGCCCAAAAACTGCCTGAGAAATGTCTGGAAAACCGCCCGAAAAAGGCCCGAAAAACTGCCTGAGAAATGGCTCAAAACCGCCTGAAAAGGCCGGAAAAAGCTGAGGAATGGCTGGGAAAACTGCCTGAAAAGGCCCAAAACCGCCGAGAAATGAAAAACTGCTGAGAAATGCCTGAAAACTGCCCGAAAAGGTCCCAAAACTGACTGAGAAATGGCTCGGAAAACTGCCTGAGAAATGGCCAGAAAAACTGAAAAGAGCGGCAAAATGCCTGAGAATGGCTGAAAACTGCCTGAAAATGGCCCGGAAAACGCCTGAGAAATGGCTAGAAAAACTCCCTGAAAAGGCCAGAAAAACGGACTGAGAAATGGCCAGAAAACTGCCTGAGAAATGGCTGGCAAAACTGCCTGAGAAATGGCTGGAAAACTGGCCCGAAAAGGCCCAAAAACTCCTGAGAAATGGCTGGAAAAACCGCCTGAAAAGGCCCAAAACTGCTGAGAAATGGCTGGAAAACCGCCTGAAAAGGCCCGAAAACTGCCTGAGAAATGGCTGAAAAACCCTGAAAGGCCCTGAAAATGGCTGGAAAAACTGCCTGAGAAATGGCCCGAAAATGACTGAGAAATGGCTGGAAAACTGCCTGAAAAGGCCCAAAAACGCTTGAGAAATGGCTAGAAAACCGCCTGAAAAGGCCCCAAAACTGCCTGAGAAATGGCTGGAAAAACTGCCTGAAAAGGCCCGAAAAACTGCCTGAGAAATGGCTGGAAAACTGCCTGAAAAGGCCTGAAAACTGCTGAGAAATGGCTGGAAAAACTGCCTGAAAAGGCCCCAAAACTGCCTGAGAAATGGCTGGAAAACCGCCTGAAAAGGCCCGAAACTGCCTGAGAAATGGCTGGGAAAACTGCCTGAAAAGGCCCAAAACCGCCTGAGAAATGGCTGGAAAAACGCCTGAAAAGGCCCAAAAACTGCCTGAGAAATGGCTAGAAAAACTGCCTGAAAAGGCCTGAAAAAACTGAGAAATGGCTGAGAAATGCCTGAAAGGAAAACTGACTGAGAAATGGCTAGAAAACTGACTGAGAAATGGCTAGCAAAACTTCCTGAGAAATGGCTGGAAAACTGCCTGAAAAGGCCCAAAACTGACTGAGAAATGGCCTGAAAAACTGCCTGAAAAAGGCCCAAAACTGACTGAGAAATGGCTGGAAAACTGCCTGAGAAATGGCTAAAAAACTGCCTGAGAAATGGCTGGAAAACTGCCTGAGAAATGGCTGCAAAAACTTCCTGAGAAATGGCTGGAAAACTCCTGAGAAATGGCTGGAAAACTGCCTGAAAAGGACCGAAAACTGCCTGAGAAATGCCTGAAAACTGACAGAAAATGGCTGAAAAAAGGCCTGAGAAATAGGCCAAAAACTCCCTGAAAATGGCCCCAAATGCCTGAAAAGGCAGAAAAACTGCCTGAGAAATGCCTAAAAACAGCTAGAAATGGCTAGAAAAACGCCGAAAAATGGCCTAAAAACTGCCTGAGAAATGGCTGGAAAACCGCCTGAAAAAGGCCTGAAAATGGATGAAAATGGCTGAACTCCTAAAAATACCTGAAAAAAATGCCTGAGAATCGCCTGAAAACGCCTAAAAACTGACCGAGAAATGGCTAGAAAACTGACTGAGAAATGGCTAGAAAACTGCCTGAAAAGGGCCCAAAACTGCCTGAGAAATGGCTGGAAAACCGCCTGAAAAGG